>NW_026267255.1:325996-328224 GCF_000697945.3 Frankliniella occidentalis | reverse complement strand
TCGTTACATCAAGCAGACCTCTTTTTGCTGTGTTACAGTTGTTCCCCTGACCATCGTGTTCTCCTACGCTCTCCCACTCTGGGCAAGGCCTACATTTAACTATGTTCCCCAATTTAAAGCACACTGACTGAAAATTAAAGCTGTATCATTTGCTCCCACGTTAGCGCAAGCCTAGTTTTTTTGTTTTTGTTTTTTTTTGTCTGATCAACATACAGGAATCAGATTATATCTCATCAATCACTAGCAATCAAAAAAGGAGAACATTCCTCTATTGTTAGGCCGATTTGCACACTTTTATTTGTAAACGAAATTCGCTCAAGGCTAAAATCTTCTCAGAAATGATTTAATTTTCTGTGTTATGGCACAAAAGTCCTGGATTTCTGGTTTCCCATTTCTTAGCAGTTGCTACACTTGGTTGCAATCTGTTCACTCTTACAATACTATCAGGGATCATGATACTACTTTATGTGACAAAATGAATGTTCAATATGCACCTATGATTATTTAAACCGTACACATGTGAAGACAAAATCAAATTCTACCACTCAATTGAAGAAATTGCTCTTTGTCATCTTCCTCCTTCAAGGTCCACAGGAGTGTAATGTATGACAATATCTCTCTCTCCGACCATTCAGGGTTTGAGTCTTTCACTCTGTCATACCTTATATCAATGAATTCTTGTGGCGCATTGTTCATTCGGTGAACCCTCCTCATCATTGTCCTCTTAGTTGTCAGCATTGGTGTGCCTGGTCTTTCACAGTCTCTAAGAAGTACAAGTGGGTTATGGTGTTGTCTGATACCGTGCAATATTGCCCGGTCATCATTCAAGAGCGAAACAATAGGAATCATGTTCTCGAATCTGAGCAGATAGAGATATTCAATAACCGCGGATGAACGTGTAGGTGTAAGAGTAGCTGTATACAGACATGGTGAAATCATAAACAAATTCCCACCTTGGGCCAGAAGGGATCTGTGAAGACGGCGCTGGTCTAGTTCGCTCAGCAGTCGCCGCCGGCCACCGCTTGCTGCTGCCGCCTGACGGAATAAATGGGCGAGCGGCGAGCGAACGACAGCGGTGCGCTACCCGCCTCCCGCAGCGATCCGCACTGGCTCAGTGGCTAGCGCCTCGGCCAGTCATCGTGCGGAAGGGGGTTCGACACCCAGTAGGCGAGTAGCTTTTACGGTTTCTTTCTTAAAGCTGCTTCGGAATCGATTGGATTTGCCCCGGATGGTTTGACAGAGGCGGATTTGTCTACGATCCAAGTCAGAGCAGAGGTTTGCATCGGTCCACCAATCCCGGTAGCGTCCGAGACCGACAGGTGCCAATGAGATGCCCGAGCGGGCTACAATCCATCTCACTCGCTCATGTTACTTTTCACGCTCTCCCGGGACTGGTGGACCGACCGATGAAGACCTCTGGGGCTGGGTCAGAGCTGACGAGTACTTTGGCAAGTTGCGATGCGTTTCGGAGGGTACGGGGCATGTAGAGGGCAGGCGGGGAGGAGTGCTGGCGCCTTCCCACTTTCCGATTGTGTTCTTCTGCTTTATCAGAATCGACAACGTTTTGTAAGTTACCACTACGTTTGTTGGTTAACTAAAAGTTTTGTGTGATAGCACTAACCTACATCGACCTAGTTCGAGTTATAACGTGAGCGTTATGGCAGTAACTTTTAAGTCTCGAGTTTTATTTATTTGTTACAGTTAGTAACGCACAATCATGCGTTTACTAAATTGTTGTTGAATATGTAACGGGGATTGCGCTAACGTACATTTAAAGTTACATCGTATAACGTTAAATGCCACGTAGTCGGCACAAGTTTGGCGTTCAACATTAACATTTAAATAAACTTTTAAGGCCCATTTTCAATAAGTTACGGACCTCTGCTTACTTTGCGTAAGATGCACGTCTTCACCCGTTGACTGACGATGGCTGTCTCGACCTAGGGCGCGTGGCGCGTCGCGTCGACTGGCGGCTCGGGAGACGCATTATTATGTGTCATGCACAAATATTTGATTTGCTTTCTTTAAATGTCGACATCCTGAATATGCTTCTTATAAATTTTTGTATACTATGAAGTAAATTTTTAATGTTTCATTTGTCAATGAAATAATTTTAAAGATACAGATGAACTTGAAAATTACCTTCTTTATTGCTAATTAAGAATAATGTACTGTTTTCAAAGGGATCACCGCAAATTTGTCTCTCAAAGAGTTAAAATCTCTCTTTA
>NW_026267255.1:323267-325946 GCF_000697945.3 Frankliniella occidentalis | reverse complement strand
AGTAATACGTTCTTTACTTCAAAAATGCCATTGTTAGGTGTATGGTTTGATTATAACATCCTCTGTGTTTACCTGTAGGGAATTAGATGCACCAGCTTGTGACAAGGAAGAGCTCCTCCAACAGCTTAAGGATAAATGTACTTTTCTTCGGGAAACTGGGACATTGGTATTAAGAGGATTTGATGTCATCGACAGAGAATTGTGAGGCAGAGTTTCATGCTGTCGTGCAGCGTCTTGAACCAGACTATTGTTTTAAAATCAATGCATTGAACCTATCTATATCTTCAGTATTTTCAGTTGAAACTGTCAACAACATTGATATTTTACCTGTTCACAGTTTGGTTACTGTTTGCTTTAAGATGGTTGTGGAGTCAAAAATGTATGTGTCAATACCTCCTAATAACAATGAACTCGAGTAGAACAAAATGTGGATATTCTTTCAATTTTAATTCCTCAACCCACTGAGCCCAATTTACACACCACAGTCGGGTGGCGAACAGCGTTTCTTGTCGTGAAGGGGAGTAGTTTCGCACCACTTTTTAAGCTAATGACCCGAGCTTTGATCGCCTATCGCTCAGCCGTCGCTGGACGTAACGACAGCTCACGCTCAGCCCGCGCTCGGGTCGCCGACAGTCTCGTGTCACCCCGGTGTCACTCCCGGGTCACCCCAGTGTCACTCCCGTGTCAGACTGGTGCGAGGCCGGGGTCAGCAAGGTGCCATCCCGTAGCCAGGCTTCGGCGAGCTGGCGGTAAGGCCGCGGTAAGGTCGCGCTAAGCCCGCGCCCGGCCCGCGGCCAGCCGCGTGCCACCTCTCTGGCAGCGCTGGCTCGACTTGCTCTCGGACTTCCCTCTGCTCGCACTCAGTCTCTCACTGTAGTTGTTGAGGCTCACGCACGGCCCCAGCGCAGCCTGAGCATGGCTGCACGATCAGCCAGTGGTCGATATTCATTTTGTACAACGATTAGCCGCCCGGTGGGTGTCGACTCAGTCGGGCCACATTGAAAAATAGGGCAACTTTCAGACGGAAAAGCCGTCTGAAAGTTGGCTGAAACTCGAATGCTTCAGAGTGCTAACATCGGAAGAATTGTGTCCGAGCGCTCGGACCGTTTTCAGACGCGGTTTAGACCAACCTTTTCATGCGGGGCGCTGACGCGATCACGGTGAAAATTGAAATTATTCCGAAAACGCCTGTCAGCTAGGCCAGAAACTATACAGGCCGGTAATGAGGGTGGTCAACCTGACATCACTACAGGCGCAAATACCCCTTTTTTCAAAAAAATCCTATCGAAACGCCTGGATACCCTGCGGATATCTCTCCGGCCGACTCATGAGGACAGTGTAGAGTACTGTGTGTTTGCCGCTAGTTTGTTGTGATTTTGTTTCTGTACTCCACAACCCTGGTCATCGGCAAGGTGAGTGGTGCGGGCAAGTGGTATGCAAGAGTAAAGGAAAAGGTAATGAGCTCTGCTCCAGGTGGTAGAGGGTGCTGGTACTAATCATTGCCACATTCTCTCTCTCATCACAGGAGAAAATGGGTGAGTCACAAGGTAATGGTTCTTGAGTTAACAAACTTCCTTTTAGGATCTACGGAACAGGTGCACAGTTGCCACTAATGTGGCAATTGGCACTGAGGATTGAGCCAATATCTTGCTGCAATGGACATGCACATACTGGGCCTGTCAAGCTATTGTGCATGGTTGAAGAATCATACCATACGGACAGCTCAACTGTCTGGACGTTGGGTGGGTAAGCCAGGTATGTTCACGTTGCAAAAAGGCAGGTAGTTCAATGAGGTCTACAGGTTTGCGATAAACTCTATATTGTGTTTACATGTCAATAATCATAATCCACTGCGAGTAAGTTCTCTAGCTCCAGATGGAAGTCGACTACTTCTTGGACGGCCTTCTCATCCTCTGCTTCATAGCTGGCCTCCAGGCAGGCTCGCTCCTCTTCTGCTTCCTGACGCTCTCCGAGCTCCACTCACCGCTTATGGCGCATATGCTTCAGCACTTCTTGGCGCCCCACGGAGTCGTAGGGGTCCACCCAGCCCAACTCTTCCTCCAGCTCATTATCTGCAAGAGGAAAGGGAGGAATGGCTTGAACGGTTGGTACTGGCACTTGGGCTTTCCTCCGGGGAGGGGGGGGGGGGGGGCTTACCTATGTCGCACTCAGGTGAAGAGCACCGGCGATCCCACACCCCTCCGGCCCCGTATTTGGGGTCGCTGGAGCAGGTGGAAGATGCAGGGCTTCTGGCCTTTCTCCGGGGGTGGGCGGGGAGCTGGGACCACTGCAGGTGTTGCAGCCCGCTGGTCCACAGGTGTGGAAGCTGAATTTGGCTGCCTAGTACCAAGGGAAAGCCAAACAGGTGCGGCATTGGCAGATTCATCCATGGTGAGCAAGCAGCCGGGCAGTACGGTGTGGATGTGAGGCTGCTGAGCTGGGCACAATGTGGCTGGCGGTCCGAGTAGGAGAGTCGGGGGAGGTACCCAGGGTAAAAAAACCATGATTGTCATGGTCAAATTGAGATTTTGACCATGGAAAACCAAGATTTTAATCATGGACATTGCCTAGACCATGGTGATCACCTATGCCCTTCTCCCCGGCCATGATACTCTGCACTCGGTTGACCATGGACAAACGACCCAACCATGCGCAAGTGGGATGTCCACACCATGGTCT
>NW_026267255.1:321026-322440 GCF_000697945.3 Frankliniella occidentalis | reverse complement strand
GGTTTTGATCAATGGGAGCCGTCCAGCGCATAACCAGTTTCTTTGGAGGAGATTCCACTGACTCCAAGTGTTTAATTGCATGAACTAACACCTCTTAATCAGCGAAATACCCCAGGATGTCCAGGGTCTGAACGAACTCCCAATGATACCTAAACACTTCATTGATGGTGCAGAAAGCAACCCCTTCGTTCAAGTCCAAACATGGCAGACTGTCACAAGGGTCTTCCGAGGGTGTAGCAAATGCTACTGCCTCCCTCACCTCTCGACGTAGTTTCATAAGTTGCAGGACCCGCTTTATCTCCTCTCCCGGAACCCATCCGTGAGCGGAAACGTGTCCCAGGTTCCTCAGGCACTGTGCAAGGAGGGACTGCATGTCGACTGCGCACACGGTACAAAACATACATTTAGACTTCTACCCTCACACTGGTACTTCCTTGACAGATACTGCTGACGAGTACTGCTTCTGCATTTATGGACTATGAACGGCTGCTAAACACGCGTTTGCAGTGAACAGGGATAACGACACCTCCGAAAGCGGAGTGTACATTTTAGTAAGTATTGTCGTTGAGCGAAGCTCAGTCCAAGTAGATAAGGGGTCAGGCGATGTCTCCGTCGTGAGTCTGTCTGTCTGTCTGTCACATTCCGTATCTCCTCAAAATGTTCTGCACTGACAGCGAGAAGCGGGTTTGTCTAAGAATCGATAATTTACGAGGATTATCTGTGTGCATTATTTGATGCATTGGTCAGCTCTGAAATATTCAATCGTTTTATTTGAATTCGCGCTTAGTTCGTTGGTATGTTGGCAGCACTGCACTCGAGTGGGTGAAGAGCAACAACGGCTCCGGCGCTCACTTCGCGTCTTTGATACTCTCTCACAAGTGATTAATGGTCAGATTGTCAAACCGAGTGTGTTACTTTTAGTTTTAAAGTTGCGGAACTGGACCTACGAAGTTTTGCGAGTGTCCGGTGAGAAGAAACGAAAGTGATATTTTGAATGGTTTACGTGTTTACTTACGTAAGTTGGAGGGGGGAGGGGGGTAGTGGTTCGGGGGAAATGTGAGAATGTAACTTTTCTTTTGAGTTCATCTTGACAAAAGAAAACGAAAATGTTTTATGCTCCAAGACGATCGGAATCGAAATGGCAGAGTTATTACCCCCTAATTTGACAATTTGGTCGTTTTTGCACACATATCCCCCTTTGGGGGCTAATAACTTTGCCATTCCGACTCTGATCGTCTTTCAGCATAAGACATATCCTTTTTAATTTTGAAAAAGGAATCCAAATCTTTTATTGCACTTTTAATTTTGTAACTTCTAAAATATTCAAAATTTTCAATTTTGTTATTTTAACAAAATGTTATGCTGTTTACTTGTAGAATGATTGGAAGTCAACTTATCTTTCAATAGGACATGT
>NW_026267255.1:317208-320976 GCF_000697945.3 Frankliniella occidentalis | reverse complement strand
TGCCGTCATACACCAATGAAAATAACATACCTTTAGTTGCAATAGTCGGTACAACACCGAAATTCGCCAACTTGTGCTCTCACTGTTGGAAGTTATTTCGTAATTTAACGAAAAATGTCCTGTTAATTTTTGTACACAAACGCTTTGTTATTTTTAAGTAACGAACACATTCGTAAAATGACGAACAGCTTGTAACTCGGTTGTTGTCCTAAAAGAACGATCGTGGACAAAAGAATTTTTGAAACAAACATTCTAACATCCTGGTCAATTGACACCATTAAATCGTGATGTTACGAATAGTTCGTTTTATACCGTTACGAATAACCAAAATTGACGAATAATACTCGGTAATTTCAATTACGAACTATTCGTGACAGATTTTTATCGTGAAATGACGAAATTCATTAACAGTGCTGCGCATGCGCCAGAGAAAACCAGTAATGTTTCCGGACACAACCGGGAACTTCACGGGAAAATGTTTGCTGTGAAACAAAACCGTAACTTGCGTCAGTGATGAATAGGCCATGCCCGGCCGTCTGACCTCCAAACCGGGCATCATGTCCACCCAAGCCCTTTCCAGAGCCATGAGCCACGGGCACGGGCAGGAACAAAGGGTGTTCCTTCACCTCTTCTTCGTCCATTGTACTGCAGCGGCGTAGGGGGGCACCGTGGCCATGCCCCGAAATAATGTCTGCGAGAAACAAAACGTCCAGGACCTTTTGGGGGTTCTGCTTCAGCTCGGCCTGGAAGCTGTCACAACCGTAGACATCCAGAGACGTCATGACGGCTACTTCACAAGAGATAATGTGTCCTCTCACATCTATAGCAGAGATTGTTGCTATCATCCACAGGATCAGTGCAGACACTGCAGCAACAAATATGGTCCAGTTTTCGCCTGCCTTTTGCACAGTAAGCAATAACATAAAGTACAAATTCTTGACATTTGTGGCATTATATTTGTTTAATTGGGGTCATTAACGGAACACTCATCCTTATGGACCAGTGCAGAGCAGCAAGTACAAGTGATAAGAGGTGTGCATGACTCTTTTGCGCATACCGCACATTTGGAATCTGAAATGTAAACGTCTATTTTTAACTTTGAACAATTTGAAATTCGACACCTTGGAATAAAAGGCACGCAGTTCAGCCGCTGGATCCGACATACACGCAGTTCGGCCGCTTGATCCGACATCCACGCACTTCGCACGCTTGATCCGAGATCCACGCAGTTCTCCGCTCCCGTTCGAAACTCACGCAGTTCACGGCGCTCGGCCGTCGCGCCCGAGCCGCTCAGCTCTCCTTTGGCTCGGTCGCTCCCCCTCCTCCTCGCGCTCACCCGCTCGCCTCCCGCTTGCCGGCTTCTGATTTCGTTCGTGTAGGTGTTCTCTAACCTCCACAACGTTCATCACCTATGGCCGGCTCATTTGTTTTGGTGCATAGTAACAGTGCACACATTTGTAGGGTGACTACTGACTTCTTGCCGGATTGCATACTCGCTGGAGCAGCAGGCCAAGGCGCCTTACGGACGAAGGGAGTAGGCAAACCCGCAACATTGCGTTGTCCACTAAAACACCACAGCCGGTGCATCGTTGTGTATGAGACGAGATAAAACGTAAGTTCGAATAGAGAATGTTACTGTTACTGTAGTAATGTTCTTACTGCTGCGTGGGTCAATCTCCCATCCTCGTATGGACCATACTGTGCCAACAGCAGCGGCGGTGAATCCTCGAACTCCTCGCACACGGTCATTGTCCTCCAGCGATCAATCTGAAACATGTTTCACCAACTAAACGCATTGTGTTCACAAGGACAATTCATCGTCAAAAACACTAGGGGCGTTGCCCAATAAAGCACGAAACATTACTTACCCATAGAGCCTTCCTTCGCACCTCTCCATTTAGTTAATGCATGAAGTCATCGGCGTTACTAAATGTCCTCCTCGCGCATGCCTCCAAAAGCTCTCTCAAGGTTGACCATTGGCTATAAACGACTCTGCTGATAACCGAAGCTGCTTCCCAATATGCGTTGTTTCCATCCCCAACCAAACATGCAATTGCTTCGAAGAGGCTGGACGGAATTTCCGCAGTACGTTGGATGACGGAACCACGGAATCTCCCCGAGGTTACGACAGCAGAGCCGCTCTAAAATGTACGGGCACACACTATGAGACTAACACAAAAGACTGTAACTCATGAACCTCACATACTCATTCACGTACCTGTGCCGGTTGTTCTGTGTCAGCCAAACCGCCAAATAATCTACGCAGGTGCCTCCATGTAATTCTTCCGGTTCTGCGAAACGTCAATTGGTTTTCTGCACTCTCGGCTCTGTGTTCATGGAAGTCGACGCGTCCTAACAACAATGTTCTATCTGCAGCGTGCGGATTACACAATGATCTATCTGCAGAGTGCGGATTACACAATGTTCTATCTGCAGCGTGCGGATTACACAATGTTCTATCTGCAGAGTGCGGATTACACAATGTTCTATCTGCAGAGTGCGGATTACACAATGTTCTATCTGCAAAACGGGGTTAGGCGCAGCCCTTCACCTTTGTGTGGTTTGCAAGTAACTGGAAGACATTAAGGCCAATCTGAGCACACGAGAAGAATCGTAAAGGTCCAATGTTTAATTATTGACTGCAAAAACTGAAGTAGAACGAGCGGTTACGGAGTAATAAGCATTCCTTTGGAGGTGTCCCGCAACCCGCGTTTTTCAGATAGAACATTGTGTAATCCGCACGCTGCAGATAGAACATTGTGTAATCCGCACTCTGCAGATAGATCATTGTGTAATCCGCACGCTGCAGATAGAACATTTTCGTTAGGACGCGTCGAAGTGTCTCTCCAGATTAGTCTTAAGGATGAAATATTCAGCGCAGATATCGCACAACCAGCTTTCATAGTCTTCTACGGCCACCAAACCGCCATCAGCATGTCCTGCTCCACGTTCTCCCCCATACTCATCGACGCTGGCTGCGTACTCCGTACTCTCCCCACCATCGTGATCTTCCACGATTTGCCGTGCCGTGAACCCTAAAATTCTCCTCAGAGTCTGTGCTGCCTTCATTAGGAACGATGGCCTCGGGTTATGAGCCCTGCGTAGGTGAGTGAGTAGCATGCACAAGTTCAGGAAGTCAAGATCACAGAAATGGCATTGGTAGGTCACATCAGACTGGCCTCTGTACCACTCCAGAACATTTTGATTGAATCTGCAGTACACTTCTTCTGGTTGTTCTCCCTCAACATCTGATTGTCCGGCAACGAGGATAGCAACTACATCAGTTAAGGAACTGTCATCTTCGGTCCATGGGCTGTGATGTGGTGATCTTGTGCCGTAGTTCCATCTCGGTCTACTTGCTTCTCGTTCGTAAGCAAGTTGACGGGCCTGGTCCAATTCATAATTTCTATCAGTCCATTCCACAGACGAGTGTCTGTAGGGGCCCCCGCCAGTCACCAAACATGAAGTCCTACCCGCAGGTGCCGTCTCCTCGAGCTCTGTCACCCCGTTGAAACCAAAGATTCTGCTGCCACTGCTGCTTTCAGCACGTGAAAATCCCGGTGGGCCTGGTTCACCCCCACCTTCACGATGAGGTAATCCGCCCTGCCATGCAGTGAACTGCATAACTCTAGATGGCTCGTTTCCTTCCGGCGACACTCGCGTAGCTGGTCGCCATTCAGCACGGTGAGTAAGTCCGCCGTTCCATGCAGTGAATTGCATGACTCTAAACGGCTGTCCTGATGCCGCGGTACGGTTTGGTGCCTGTCT
>NW_026267255.1:312473-312783 GCF_000697945.3 Frankliniella occidentalis | reverse complement strand
CTCCTTGCCAGTCCTCCTGGTACCTTGGAGAGACTGTGATCTCACTCGGGGTTATCTAATGATGATTCTGAAAAGGCTTTTGACTTTGTTTTATTTATTGATTTTGTTCACAACGACTGTTGGCAGGTCGGGCGGGCACCTCCTTTCCCTTTTGATGATCTTGACGGCCCCCGCCGCCCTCGCCGTCACCCGATCCGCTAGTCGGCCCGCCCGGCCATCAGCGGCCCGCTGCAATGCTTCCTCGACTCTGCCCAGGAGGTCTACGTTGTATAGCAGGGCCGACGTTGGGGCAGGCCATTCTTCTGGCTCC
>NW_026267255.1:301716-303346 GCF_000697945.3 Frankliniella occidentalis | reverse complement strand
ACCCCATACCCCCCCCCCCCCCCACTCCTCAGATGCGTGACATAATTTGTGAACGGTCCCCTATAATCTGGGTGCCCGTATGTACGTCACTTACACCAAATAGTACATATTATCAACGTACCTGCATGCGCCGTGTTTCACGGGATCTCCCTAGAGTCGTTAACTCACCTTTTCTGCGTTCCTTCTGAAAAGCCTTGGCACAGCATCTCTCACAATGCTCGTGAGTGGCTTCCTTCCACTGTGCTTCCTGGCCAAATGTACATCCAGAATGTACTCGTTTGGAAACAGACAAGAGGCACAATGCGCACCTATACTCCTGATCCGATAATCCCCTGTACCATCTCAAGAAATAGTTGATCGAATGCGTCGATCCTCATGTGAGCAGGCACATCCCAGTTCTCTTCACAGCTACCCCGTGCGTATCTGCTCGGGGCAACTGTCGAGTACTGGGTATTGATAAACAATACTCGCCGAGGTTTGTGCAGTCTGATGTTTAGGATTTAGGAGTGTGTTGTAAATGTGTACTCCTGACGTTGCTGGTGAGCAGTGAATTGTCAGGTTCTTCACTGCCCTCACAGTTAAAGTCTTACGAAGCAAAATGCCAAATGCTTCGTACCTACGAAGGATTTGCTCCCAACGCAGCGTCCAAATCCTTCGTATTACAAAGGATTTGGCAGTTTTCTTCGTAAGACTTTAACAGTGCTTAGCATGTCAATTTTGTCAGCGACAGCTAAAAAGTTGACGGTCACTGTGATCTCGTCGGCATCATTCAACGCGACCGTCAGGTAGAGTGCTGAAGTTGACATTTTTCTGGCAGACATATAAAAATTCAATTAAGATTTTCATTTCATCATCTCTTCAAAGTTATTTAACTAGTACCTGATATGTAAATCATTCACGATGATCCATTAATGCAGCTTAATTTTCTTTATGTCATCCTCGGTCAACCCTACGCCCCTATGCAGCATATCATCGCGTTTGCCGCAGAGTGAAAATCCTCTTCCAAATACTAAAAGGACTCACTTTTTTATGGCAATACTATCTTCAAATCCTCCTTCTGCTTCGTGAAATGCTTCCTGAAAACACACACCAAAAAAAACGAAAAAACACACACACACATTAAGAATAAAAAAAGTTTCATACATATAAAGTCATACAATCGCTGATTTGGAATCCACGATGTCACGGAAAATTTTGTATATCACTCAATTTTACAATGTTACACTGTCTTTTTATGATACGAAGCGACCCTGAAATTCCCAGATCGATATTTCAATTCCTTCCAGAGTTATAGTATGTACAGACAAACAGAATGAAAGTTTTTCAGTTGGTAGAGTAATTGGAATTTTTAAGCGTTTAGCCAATACATGGGTGAATCGGTGTTTTCGGTACAGGGATGTAATAACTCTCACAAATTTTAATTTCTCTGTATATTTCATCCATTCATCATGCAACAATACCATAACCATAACAATATCATGCAGGTCTTCTCTTGTGCTAAGTTCAAATTAAATAAACGACTTGTTGAAAGTTTACAAGCGTAATGTTTGCTTTCGCAAGAGCTGCGGAGAAAAAGACAGTATCTTGTTTGTGTTGTACATTTTTTTTGTATCAATGAAATATTTTCAAA
>NW_026267255.1:300669-301666 GCF_000697945.3 Frankliniella occidentalis | reverse complement strand
GAGGGTACACTGTAAAAAATTTCTATGGTAGATTTCCTATAAATGTATCTGCAGCGATTCACATATACATGTATAGGAATTTTCCCATACAGGCGTGTGGTAACTCTACTATACGCGTTAGTATTCTTACCATGCAAGTATAGGAATTTTCCTATACACCTGTGTAGGATATGTACTATGTGTGTGTGTCATTATCCCTACACATGTATAGGAATTTTCCTACACACCCGATGCTGTTTCAAAAAAGAAAAAGTTTTTTTCAACCACTTCCCCGCCGCTTTCCCCCGTTCCTTGTCACCTTCCTGTCGCCTTTCGGTAATTTCATTTAAGTAAGTGAGCATTGATACAATTATGGAATACCTTACCGGATGGAGAGTTGAACCTCTGACTTCTGGCTTGCGATCCCGTCACGCTGACCACTAGACCATGGAGACTTGTTAGGAGGCGTGCCCCACCATGCCTGGGACATCCCAGAGCCGCGCGCCGCCCCTCGCTGGGCTATTCCCAGAGGGTCAGCCAGGTGTCGACGCAGTGCCGCGGGGCTAGCCCACGGCCTTGGGGATTTACTCCTAGATGTTTTGATGTCGAATTTTGAATTTTACTGCCTGCCCTGACTTGAAATTCGATTATCACAGTTTAAACTGCTAAATAGACTCTAAATGTGTCCAACCCTGTGTAGGTGTGGCGTCAGGCGTCAAAAATAAGCTCATAAACTGACCGCGCCGGGCGCGCCGACCGAGATGTGAAGGTAGAAAGATGTGCATATCATTACCCGCTTTTTAAATTCCAAACATTGTATAGGAAAATTGTCATCATCTAGTAAACTTCCTATACATATTAAGGGAAATATGCCTACTAGACACGTACCGGAATTTTCCCATACATTTCTGGGGATTTGCCTATACACTTGGTACTTTTCCCATACACATCTTCCCAAATAGGAAAATTCCTATACATTTATAGGAATTTTCACTTCCGATACGATGTATAGGAAATT
>NW_026267255.1:294101-294532 GCF_000697945.3 Frankliniella occidentalis | reverse complement strand
TATATTAAATGGCTAGTTGCTATTGTATTGCGAAATTGTAAGTGACATGATAATGTTTTTAAGTAATATTTACTGTAGTCCACGAAATGAATCATATCTAATGGTGTTACATATATAGCCCTCTGAAACATAATGGGTGTGCTCCAACACCAATATTACTTAACTATCCTGTGTATTCGTCGGTTAATCTTAACAAGTCGTAGTTTATTTTTGAAAGACGAAAAATAAATTTCCCATCCATCCTATTCCATGCACTTTCGTGTACGCACCAAAGAAGCCTGTTATTATTTCCATATAACCTACTTTTAACGGGAATTTGTTCGAATAGATTATACAAACAAAATAGAGGTAGTATATTGTAGTATTATGAGGTTTCATTAAACCTCTCATAGAAAACCATAACCTAAGCTGTCAAGCCAATCATAACATAG
>NW_026267255.1:292456-294051 GCF_000697945.3 Frankliniella occidentalis | reverse complement strand
GGGTGGTACTGAGCATCGGAACAGACGACCAAGAAGTGCAGGCAGGTTCTGGGGGCAGAAAAGAAAAGGGATCCCATAACAAAACAAACAAAGAAAACCAGTCACTAGGGGTAGAGAAAACACAGTTAGGATTGTTTAGTTCAAATCAAGCATTTGGAACTAAGGTGTCAAAGTTACCACAATCCGTGGTGACAGAGTCAGGAATAGTACCTTGTATATCAGCCCCCATGAAAGTAGTAGTTCAGAACTTAGGTGACAAATGTGTCACACTGCAGAAGTATACAGTACTGGGGGAGGTATTTCTACTACACCCAGATGAGTACGAGGACTTCGCAGGAGGGCCTGAGGAGGAAGGAGAAGAAGTAAAGGTTAGACAAACCAAAAGTGAACCAAACAAAACAAAATATGTCATAAATCATGAGACCATACCTTTTGAAGATGCAGAGTACAACAGTACACCTAGCATGCCTGAGTTAGCAGAAGGGACACCACTACCAGAAGATTTACAAAGTCTTGTCCAGAAATGCAAACAGCTAACTGAAACAGAAAAAGAGAAGTTAGAGAAAGTGCTCAGGAAACACCATGACATCTTTGCAAAGGATAACACAACATTTGGCAAGTGTCCGTGGATAAAGTTTCGGATTGATACAGGGGATCATCCACCAATCAAACAAACAGCTAGGCCAATACCAATTCATTACAGGCAGGCTGTGTTTGAAACAATTAAGAAATATTTAGAGCAAGGGGCTATCCGACCAAGTCAGTCTGCATGGGCATCACCTATCCTATGTGTTATGAATAAAACTGGGGAAGTTAGGGTCTGTATAGACTACAGGGCTCTAAATGCAGTCACAAGGGTGCGTGCAACACCTATTCCCAGAGTACAGGATTTACTACAGCACATGGGAGGGAAGAAAATGTATCATGCATTTGATTTGGCACATGGATACCATAACTTGGAAATTCACCCAGATGATCAGCCAAAAACAGCTATCATCCTACCAGAGGGATTGGGACTGTCACACAGACATTTTGAATTTACAAGGCTGAGTTTTGGTCTATCTGCAGCACCTGGTGCATTTCAGTACATAACAGACAGAATAATTACCCCAGCAAAAGAGAAAAATGAGGAAAATGACCTAGGGGATACAGTATCAGTATATCTGGATGACATCTGTATAGGGGGTGACAATTTTGAACAAATGTTGCAAAAATTAGTGGCATTGTTTAACAGAATAAGGTCCGCAGGATTTCTGCTCAAAGCAAAGAAATGTGAGCTGTTCCAGCCAGAGGTTGCATATTTGGGACACCGGTTGTCAGAACAGGGAGTCAAAACTGATGGCAACAAAATTGAGAAAATAGTTAGTTGGCCTGCACCAACAAATGTAAAAGAAGTAAAGTCCTGGATGGGACTGGTGCAGTACTATTCTAAGTATGTACCTCATATGGCTACAACAGCAACACCCATTTTTAGCCCGCCCTTCTGCTTTAGAAAAGCTATCTAGCGGGCTTATGCAAACGACCTCGTGTCTGTGTGTCTGTCTGTCTGTCTGTCTGTCTGTCTGTTCCACTAGAAGGAGATGTGCTAGAGACTT
>NW_026267255.1:284930-285826 GCF_000697945.3 Frankliniella occidentalis | reverse complement strand
ATGACATGCGCCAAGTACAAAGGGCCAAACCAAATGACCAAAGTTCCGTTGAAACTCTTCCAGGAAGGGGTACTCCACGGAAGATGGCATGTTGATATCTGTGGGCCAATAAATCCAAAAAGTTCAGACGGGCATGAGTACATATTAGTGGCAGTAGAAGCTTTTTCTGGCTGGCCTGTGGTTGTACCTCTGTACAAGCAGACAGCAGAAGAAATAGCACAAGCACTAATCACTCATGTATTCTCCATCTTTGGAGCACCACAATCACTACTCACCGATCAAGGAAGAGCCTTTGATTCATTCCTATTTCAAGAGATAATGGAGCTGTACAGCATCAGAAAGTACAGAACCACTGCATTTCATCCTGCATCAAATGGAAAAGCAGAAAGGTGGATCAAAACATTGAAGCAACACTTGATGATTCTCATTGAAAATGACAGGAAACAATGGCCAAAGTACCTACCATTTATCGCGCAAGCGTACAGGAATCTTCCGCACTCATCCCATAAGTTCTCTCCATACGAAGTGATGTTTGGAGCACCAATGAGGACACCATTAGGTATGGAAAGGGGTGAACCACCGAGGTTAGGTACCATGAACAAGGATTATCCATTTTGGGTACGGGAGACAATGCACAGAATCCATGATGCTGTTGCTAACATGACAAAGAAAGCTGCTAAGCGAATGAAGGAATATTATGACAGAAATGCATCACTAGCACCGTTTAAGGAGGGAGATAGAGTGTTTCTCTACTACCCAAGACGAAAGAAAGGTGTATCCACAAAGCTACTTACGAGATGGGAAGGACCGTACCTTCTACTGGACGCAATAAATGATTGCAATGCCCGTATACAACACACGCTTAATCCCAACAAAAAGTTAATTGTACATATGGA
>NW_026267255.1:282208-283382 GCF_000697945.3 Frankliniella occidentalis | reverse complement strand
GACAGACAGACACACACACAGACACACAGACAGACAGACAGAAAAAGTTTTTTTCGACCAGACGGAGTAATAGGCTTCGCTAATCGCTCAGCCAACAACAGACAACCAGGTGAAGTAGTACTGAGTGGGCAGCCAATTTGGGTCCCAAGCAACCCAGTTGGTACAGCGGTGGCAAGTATACCACACCTCACTATCAGGTACAAAGATTGATTCAAAAGCAATGCCCGCAATCGCGACATGGCCTGGGGGAATATTGATAAACGGGGCAAGAGCCATGATGAATACAAGTAGAGTACAAGAGACAAGCGCGGGAACAGAACGGCACAACAAGTAAACAACAACACCTGCAACTAGTAGCTGACGCCCGTCGAGAGACTTGACGCGAGGCTAGGTTGCAGAAAGAAAAAGGGTGGTGCGGGGCCCCCGCTAGTGTGTTGCTGTGGAGTGCAAGTGTTGTTTGTGCAGTCTGAAGCTCTTCATTCTTCGAGTGTGAATGCAGTTTTGTGAGGATTTGTTACCTATTCAACGCTGCAGGAATGATGGACATCATGGCACTGGACTGAGGGCACACTTTATGCAAGGACAGGAAGAAGCCCCGCATGGTGAACTACCAATTCAACTCCTTTCACAAACTCCATTTCTTATACCTCACCACTCCACAGATCTAAACATGGAGAACATTCAATAGCCAAGCCGAAGGCGGCTGCTAAGCCCAAGAACACCACTGCCAAGTCGAGAGTCGAACCCGAGTCCCCGGGGTGAGAAGCTACATTGCTGCCTGCTTCACCACCGCACCACCACAAGGACCTGCGGAACGGAAGGACGAGACTAGCGTCCAGGACCGAATAGCCGACAGGTTCAGCAAACGGTTGCCAAGGCTACCCCACAGCCAATCCAAGTACAGCAAGACTCAACCGTCCCAGCCGAAAACATCCAGTGACAGCAGTCAAGGATGCTCCACAAGAACTCAGGACAAGTTCAGGACAAAAACTAAAGCTAAGTATTCTTACAGACTCAGAGGTTAAAAGTGATAAGATAGGTTGGTTAGACACTGGTGTCAGATAGGTGAATAGTTATGTTAGGAGACACCCAGACAGGTTGAATCCCAACAGTATACAACTTCAGTGGGAAGTTCAGCTCAAATACTGTACAGGAAAACGTTTGTTTCAGTGAA
>NW_026267255.1:276144-277564 GCF_000697945.3 Frankliniella occidentalis | reverse complement strand
CTACTTTCACAAGTTATCCCTTAGGAAACCATCAAATGTTTTCTAAAATTAATATTATTATTTTTGGGCCACTTTCGTTAGAGAAACTCGCTCTAGCGCCTAAACGGTGAGAGAGAGAGCCAAACGAACGAAATTTTCGCTCAAAGGGCTCTATTTTCACGAGTTACCCCTTAGGAGACCATAAAAAAAAATTTTTTTTTTCCACTTCTTGGACCAACTCCTATTTCTTTGTTACCCCCTCAGCCCTACTCAGGGGTGGTTGCCAGGATTTGCACCAACCGTTTCGTTGACCAGAAGTGACAACAATAATACCCTGAAAATTTCAAACCCCTTGCTCACGTCCTTCTTGGGAAACGGACAGACAGACAGACAGACAGACAGACGAACACAGAGGCGATGGCATAAGCCCGCTTCTATAGCTTTTAAGCAAAAGAGCGGGCTAAAAAGTAACTCACCACCGGTGTGGCAGCAGGAGTGTTCTTGCTGCTGCTAGAGCTGGAGCTGCTGCTAGAGCTGGAGCTGCTGGAGGTGGAGCTGCTGTAGCTGGAGCTGGTGCTGCTGCTCTTCCGAGTGATGGTCTGTGGGCTCTCGTCCCGGATCGATGCAGGGCTGGCCCTGCACCGCCGACACATCACACACTCCCAAGAGCACGGCATCGTGGCGACTGAGGCTGGACGGAGAGCCGGGGCTTTCTGACCCCCTCCTAACCCAGGAAACCAAGGTTTTTACCCTGAAAAAATTCATATAAAGCTGTATTTTTGTACACGGATAGAGTTTCTTGTGCTGAGTAACGTAAATTTTCCGTCCGCTATCTAGATTTTGAGCTTCCTGAGATATCGGGCAAAAAGGACGTAAGTGCACGGTTCTAGTTTTCGGGCTGCTGTACAATATTCATCGTACCGGGTCAAACTTAGCATCAAAATGATCGGAAAGAACAGGCGAACAGATCAGCAGTTTCAGAAGTGCGAAAAAACAATTATTTATTAATGATAATTGGCTTTAAACAAAAATGCGATTTTGACCGCCTTCTTCACACTGCCATTGCGGCCAAACGAGCCGCAGGGCACTAAATTTGCCTTCAGTAAATGATGTTGCGCCATTCTTCTACTCGCCGACGCTGTTTTTAGATTCTTGATCGGACGTTCCGTTTGGGAGAAATTGTTCGAAATGTGAACAGCTGTCGTGGCGGCGCGCGGCTCCGCCGCTGCTGCGGGCCGGTGCGGGCACGGCTCGGCCGCTTCCCCCTCCACTCCGCCAGGCCGGTCGCCTCCGGACGGCGCGCGCACACTCTAAAAAAAATACAAAATTTTGTATCGTTTTTACGCAGTTATTAACATATCCCTATGATACAAATTTTTGTATCAAAAACGATACAGACTCTTATAACATAATACAAAAATCTGTATGAAAATAACAGATT
>NW_026267255.1:275148-276094 GCF_000697945.3 Frankliniella occidentalis | reverse complement strand
AAAAACGATACAGACTCTTATAACATAATACAAAAATCTGTATGAAAATAACAGATTTTTGTATCTGTTATAAAAGTCTGTATCGTTTTTGATACACAAATTTGTATCAAAGGATATGTTAATGACTGCGTAACAATTTACAGAATTCTATACTGATTTTTTTTAGAGTGGCAGGCCGTGCGTCGCTCTCTCTCTGCCTCCTACCCCAGCACGCGAGAGCGACGAGGACCGACTGCTCGGCGCTCTCACAAACACCTCCCAGTTGCGGCGCGCAAAGTTCAAACTGGCGAAAATCTGGAAAATATTATTGTCAGTTGTAATGTACTGTTGCGTGGTAGAGAAACAAATACCGTCTGTCTGATGTCTTACCTGTGGCCGGCTAGTACAATCTAATGTTGTCGTACGTTTGAAACTAATTACGTTCACAAGGGAGAAATGGCTGAAAACAAAAATGACATGTTAATTTTTGTCCAGTATCCAGTAATGAAAATTACAATACTGTTAAACAGTCATACCTATTTGCATCTGATGGGCAACTTTACTCTTAATGTTGGGATTATATTCTCTTGGATTTCCGGGTAGACCTCTCAGTCTGTAATAATAAGGGCATATCTTGAGATAGTTAGATAGTTGTACATCACACGAAAATGCAACACATTCTGTCTTTTGGTGACGTGCTTACCTAGGAGCGTCCCCCAGTCCTCCGGGCCCTCATGTTGTCGTACGATTGAAACTGATTAGGTTAACACGGGGCAATGGCTGAAAACAAAAATGACATGTTAATTTTTGTCCTTTATGCAGTAATTAAAATTACAATACTGTTAAACAGTCATACCTATTTCCATCTCATGGGCAACTTTTTTCTTAAAGTTAGGATTTTTTTCTCTCCTGGATTTCCGGGTAGACCTCTCAGTCTGTAATAATAAGGGAATATCTTGAGATAGTT
>NW_026267255.1:270923-271861 GCF_000697945.3 Frankliniella occidentalis | reverse complement strand
TAATAATATAACAATAACTTAAACGAAGAACACCACGACGTGCACCACGTGGATTATCGAACTACTTCATCAACCTGTGCCGGGCAAAGATATCAGGTTAAAGGTGTAAGCCATTCCCCTTTAAGGGCTGCACGAAAAATTAAGTAGTCAGATGGCTCTACCTGTACTCCAATGTGCAGGGGATATCTTCATACCCGTACTCCACGTACGCAAGTTTATACCTCTTCAGGTTTTGATCAATGGGAGCCGTCCAGCGCATAACCACTTTCTTTGGAGGAGATTCCACTGACTCCAAGTGTTTAATTGCATGAACTAACACCACTTAATCAGCGAAATACCCCAGGATGTCCAGGGTCTGAACGAACTCCCAATGATACTTAAACACTTCATTGATGGTGCAGAAAGCAACCCCTTCGTTCAAGTCCAAACATGGAAGACTGTCCCAAGGGTCTTCCGAGGGTGTAGCAAATGCTACTGCCTCCCTTACCTCTCGACGTAGTTTCATAAGTTGCAGGACCCGCTTTATCTCCTCTCCCGGAACCCATCCGTGAGCGGAAACGTGTCCCAGGTTCCTTAGGCACTGTGCAAGGAGGGACTGCATGTCGACTGCGCACGCGGTACAAAACATACATTTAGACTTCTACCCTCACACTGGTACTTCCTTGACAGATACTGCTGACGAGTACTGCTTCTGCATTTATGGACAATGAACGGCAGCTAAACACGCGTTTGCAGTGAACAGGGATAACGACACCTCCTAAAGTGGAGTGATCATTTTAGTAAGTATTGTCGCTGAGCGAAGCTCAGTCCAAGTAGATGAGGGGTCAGGCGATGTCTCCGTCGTGAGTCTGTCTGTCTGTCTTTCACATTCCGTATCTCCTCATAATGTTCTGCACTGACAGCGAGAAGCGGGCTTGTCTAAGAATCGATAATTTACG
>NW_026267255.1:267069-268574 GCF_000697945.3 Frankliniella occidentalis | reverse complement strand
ATTTCTGGTGGGCAGATTTTGCTCTCACAAAATAACTGCCTGACGCCGTGTTTTCTTGTGACAACTTGTGCTGGTCAAGTGTGTTAAGCTAACCCGTGTCTGCTACTCTGCTAATTTGTACTTGTTGACTTATGCTAATTTTCGATGGGACTCCTCCTTCCTCCTTGCCAGTCCTCCTGGTACCTGAAGAGACTGTGATCTCACTCGGGGTTATCTAATGATGATTCTGAAAAGGCTTTTGACTTTGTTTTATTAATTGATTTTGTTCACAACGATTGGTGGCAGGTCGGGCACCTCCTTTCCCTTCTGATGATCTTGACGGCCCCCGCCGCCCTCGCCGTCACCTGATCCGCTAGTCAGCCCGCCCGGCCATCAGCGGCCCGCTGCAAGGCCTCCTGGACTCTGCCGAGGAGGTCTACGTTGTATAGCAGGGCTGACGTCGGGGCAGGCCATTCTTCTGGCTCCTCCCAGCACTCCTCGTGCTGGCCCAGCTGCTCGGTGACTTCCCGGAGGAGCTCCTGTCCCGTCGCTCGCTCCTCCGGAAGTGGTGTCGCCATGATCACCTCCAGAAGGGCCCGGGCGACTACGGCTGCTAAAAAGGTGGGGCGGCGGAGAACCTCTTCAGTGGAGATTTCGCGGCGTTGCTGCTGCTGCCGGCGTCGGTCGCCTCGGCGAGGGCCAGCCGTCGAGATGACGGCAATACGGCGAGCGGGGGCGGCGGCGGCGGTGGTGGTAGTGGTGGTGGTGGTGGTCTTCTTGGGGGCAATCGGGTGAAGATTTCGGTGCCTCATTAATTCATTGCTCTACTATCTGCCATTCGTTTCTTTTACTCCTTTTCTCTTGCATTTCCCTTCACTTTTGGCGTTTAACTCTTGCATACGGTGCGACACTTACTTTGGTTTTCGAGGGTTTGGGGTGGTCTGGGCGGCGGCTGGTGGGCTGCAGTGGGTGCTGTTGGCTAGCTGGGGTGCTGAGCGAACTACGATATTCTGGCTTCCGATTTCTCCTTATATACTCAATTCGGGTGTTTGCGTTTGGTGCGTGTCTCTTTAATGCCACTTACCCCTCTGGCACCGCCGCGCGGCGCCGTGCACCATCATTGTCCGTCTCCGGTCTCTACAAGTTCATCTGCTGTGACAGCAACTTTTACGTCTGACATGTGCACTCGTAATGGCTGCGTCGGTCCTTGCACTAAGATGATGGTTGGTGAAATTACCTGAAGTACTTCGAATGGGCCCTTATATTTCGGGGCCAGTGACGCGCAAAAGTTTTTCAAGGCGTCGCTTAGCACATAGTTCCTTACATATATTTTCTGTCCTGGTGTTACTGTTGTTACTCCATCCCGACACTGGTTGCGTCTCTCGTTGTATTGTTTTAATTTCTTCCGGTATTGCTCTTGCACTTGGTCTTTGATACACTGCCATTTCTCTTGTTGTAAGGCGAACCATTGATCGAGTTGTAGTTCTTCCTCGCGCGTAACTTGTAGTTGGGGGTCATCTGGTCCC
>NW_026267255.1:264321-265609 GCF_000697945.3 Frankliniella occidentalis | reverse complement strand
GTGCAAATCCTGGCAACCACCCCTGAGTGGGTCTGAGGGGGTAACAAAGAAATAGGGGTTGGTCCAAGAAGTGGAAAAAAAATATTTATTTTATTGTCTCCCAAGGGGTAACTCGTGAAAGTAAAGCCCTTTAAGCTAAAATTTCGTCCGTTTGGCTCTATCTCTCACCGTTTAGGCGCTAGAGGGAGTTTTTCTGACAAAAGTGGACCAAAAACAATATATTAAGCTTAGAAAATATTTGATGGTTTCCTAAAGGGTAACTTGGGAAAGTAGAGCCCTTTGGGCTAAAATTTCGTCCGTTTGGCTCTATCTCTCACCGTTAAGGCGATAGAGGGAGTTCACTGGAAAAACAAACGTTACTATGGTGAACGTTTCATCATGTGACCAAGCCCGGTAACGTTTCCTGATGCAACCTACCCCATGCAAAAGGATAGGGCCATCACAAACTGGTTGCATCACCAAACGTTACCTGGTTTGGTCGCGTCAAGAAACGTTACCTCGGTAACGTTGTTTGTTTTTCCAGTGTTTCTCTCACCAAAATGGCCAAAACAGAAATATTTTTATTTTTTCAGAAGGTCACTTCTGTCTGAGAAGTATGCGGCCGGTTCAAAATTTTCTTCTAAGCAGAAGAGTGGGCTTATTTTATGGTGGGACATCATTAATAAAACGTGTACACTTTCATGCAAAAAAAAAAAAAAACACACAAAAAAAACACATTTAGTTTTTTGTTGTTTGAACACGTTCGGTGTCATTCAGAGTATGCCTGGAAGTATATTTAACTTCTAGGTCTAGTCTTAGTGTGGATTCCGAGTTCACAAAACGCAAGCGTTATTTTCACGCCAGGCGTGATTTTCACGCTTCGTAAGCTTCACGCAGCCAATCAGGGATCGACTTTCATCACGCCGGGCGTGAAAATCACGCTTTGCGTGAGAATCACGCCCGCTTTTAGGGAACTCTGAATCCACCTCTATGTACATTTTCATAGGTGTGTTATTGGATTCATAAGCTAACATCAATAACTTAAAATTTCGGCATAACTTGCATGTATTCTACAAACTGCGGCACACACAGCCAAAGATGTTCAGCGTCTGAAAAGAATACTTCGTTTGTTGAGTTAGTTTTACTTACGAAGTAGACAGAAAAGGTACCTGGCAAAAAGATGGTTTGAAGCGAGCAGTCACTCCGTTCTCGGATAGAAGATGTATAACACCATAAAAATCTAGAAGGGACGGGCCGAAGGCCCGTCCCAAACGCCGCCGGCAGGCCAAGCTGGGCCCGCTCCCTGCCG
>NW_026267255.1:261345-264271 GCF_000697945.3 Frankliniella occidentalis | reverse complement strand
AGGAGGCTAAGAATATTAACTGAAAGGCGTAGCGGGTTCGAATTGTCTATGGCCTGGAGCAATGCATGTGTTGATACGTGGTAGATGGCGCGGTGGGTGACTCAGCTGGCACGGCTGGAGGTTGAACGGTCGGCAGCAGGGTTGTTATAGGTGGGAGCGCTGTTCCTGGTGTGGTCTGCTGCAGTAGTGGAAATGGCTGAAGAGGCTGTTTGGTCCCGATCCACCGCACCGCACAAGACGATTGGCATGGAGGGTGTTGCGAGGCAGCAGGGCAGAGCTGTGCAAAACGCCGAAAGTGACCGACCGACACTGACCGGGCTCGGTCAGCGCTGGCCGCGTAAAAGGGTTAGAGGTGAAGAGAGGGGAGTGACAGGGAGCTCCCCTCCTCACCTCTCACCTTCCCCGCGGCCAGCGCTGACCGAGCCCGGTCAGTGTCGGTCGGTCACTTTCGGCGTTTTGCACAGCTCTACAGCAGGGGCATGTGCGGCGCACCGAGCCATTGAAGTTTGGCAGTGGTAACGGGGAAGAGATTATTCAAATGCTCTGGTTTGGTAGAGGTGCGAAGTTGCATAGAGGGCGATCGCCCCCCCCCCTCTTATACCGCGCCTGTCTCCTACAGATTTGAGACTTACCCGGACTTTGTCCATCCTGCATGTGTTTCTGGATGACACGTCGGAACTGTCCCGACGAGTTTATAGCCAGGACTGACATACCACACCTCGTGTTAAAAGAGTCGCGGCCAGAATAAAAAAATCCTCTTTCCGCTTTGAGATTTGTTGTCACGCTGTTGACAATTTTACAGATGTTATTATTTACATTGTGAATTAAACTGCAAGAGCGGTCCGTCATCTTGTGCAAGCTTCTCCAGACGCTTCACCCAGCTCTCCTCTGGGGAAGTCCCAGCATGCGCTGTGGGAGTAGACGGCACGGCTGGTAGAGTGGCTGAGTGGCTGAGGCTGGCGGAGCGGGGGTGGAGGTGAACGGCGCTGGCTGAGCGGGGATGGAGGTGAACGGCGCTGGCTGAGCGGGGGTGGAGGTTGACACCACAAGCTGACCAATGGTTGATGTTGAGGGATCAGCGAGGAGGCGGGTAGCATCTTGGCCCTGGGCGACTTTACAGAAGTAAAGAGCGCACCTGTCGTGCTGTCCGAACACATGGGCTCCTACATTTACAACGTCCTGTTTGAGGAGCCCAGTGCGGTGTTCCAGAGAACCAGGAAACAGTTTGGCGCTATTAGTGACGCTGTTAGAAATAGAACGATCTGTCCTTTTGAGCTCAAACTCGTCAAAGGTAGAGAGTAGAAGTCGGCTGCATTGCGACTTGGCACACTTACCTGCCTCTTTGCCGCGGTGTGTGCTAGCTTTGCTTATTGCTGGAGACAACCTCAGCACGTTGTCCCTGACCAGAGACCGGAGGATGAGAAGCTCCTGCTTCATAGCCCTGACGGCTCTCTCATCCTGGCGGTCAACGCTGTCTGGAAAAGGGAGCTTGGTGTGCTTGCTCCGATCGATGAGCCAAGAGCCAAGATCGGAAATTCCGCAAGAGATGGTTCTTGCAGTCTATTTTCCTCACAAGCTCCCATGCACACCAGCGTCACGATCAGCTGCATAAATAATAATAATTTAGGTGCTAGCTCCTTCAAAATCTTTGAAGCAGTCGAGCCGCTTGGGATCCCGACGCTTCTTACGAGGCCGGGCCAAAACGGGGCATGGCGGCATAGGACTTACACGCGGACAGAGACCCCATACCCCCCCCCTCCCCCACTCCTCAGATGCGTGACATAATTTGTGAACGGCCCCCTATGATCTGGGTGCCCGTATGTACCAGGTGTAACTGTGAATACGCAGCAGTGTTTCGGGTTTGCCTACTCTGTACACCGGTAAGGGGCCATATTGAGTATGCAATCCCGCAACACTGCTGCGCATTCACAGTTACACCCGGTACGTCACTTACACCAAATAGTACATATCATTCAACGTACCTGCATGCGCCGTGTTTCACGGGATCTCCCTAGAGTCCTTAACTCACCTTTTCTGCGTTCCTGCTGAAAAGCCTTGGCACAGCATCTCTCACAATGCTCGTGAGTGGCTTCCTTCCACTGTGCTTCCTGGCCAAATCTACATCCAGAATGTATTCGTTTGGAAACAGACAAGAGGCACACCTATACTCCTGATCCGATAATCCCCTGGACTATCTCAAGACATAGTTGATCGAATGCGTCGATCCTCATGTGAGCAGGCACATCCCAGTTCTCTTTACAGCTACCCCGTGCGTATCTGCTCGGGGCAACAACTGTCGAGTACTGGGTATTGATAAACAATACTCGCCGAGGTTTGTGCAGTCTGATGTTCAGGATTTAGGAGTGTGTTGTAAATGTGTACTCCTGACGTTGCCGGTGAGCAGGTCAGGTTCTTCACTGTCTTTAGCATGTCAATTTTGTCAGCGACAGCTGAAAAGTTGACGGTTACTGTGATCTCGTCGGCATCATTCAACGCAACCGTCACTTCGTCGTCTGTCGATGATTTTATGCAGTCCCGTACCGTCCGAGGAAAGTTCAACATTAAAATGCGAGCAGCTTGACGAAACCATTTTTCGGCACCCGACAGCACCCGCAGACTCAAGAAGAAGAGGAGTACGTCGGTGACTAGTCGTGTCAGTAAATCGCCCCTATGAAATTGTATAAGTGACATAATAATATCACTGTAAAGAAAATTATCGTGATTTTACGACATTTTCTCGGTTAATTTTCTAATACGAAATCTTCGTTTCTAACAAATTACGATACATCGTTATTTTACGAATTTGCTTTGTAAAATCCCAAGCTCAAGCTAAAGGGTATGAAAATTGTAAATATTTTACTCAAATTTTATGTCTTATGACCCCAAAAAATGCATTCGTTACGAAATGCATTCGATACTTTACGAA
>NW_026267255.1:260965-261295 GCF_000697945.3 Frankliniella occidentalis | reverse complement strand
AACGAAAGTGATATTTTGAATGGTTTACGTGTTTACTTGCGTAAGTTGGAGGGGGGAGGGGGGTAGTGGTTCGGGGGAAATGTGAGAATGTAACTTTTGTTTTGAGTTCATCTTGGCAAAAGAAAACGAAAATGTTTTATGCTCCAAGACTATCGGAATCGAAATGGCAGAGTTATTACCCCCCAATTTGACAATTTGGTCGTTTTTGCACACATTTACCCTTTTGGGGGCTAATAACTTTGCCATTTCGACTCTGATCGTCTTTCAGCATAAGACATATCCTTTTTAGCCCGCCCTTCTGCTTTGAAAAAGCTATCCAGCGGGCTTATG
>NW_026267255.1:259069-260769 GCF_000697945.3 Frankliniella occidentalis | reverse complement strand
AAATATTTTACTCAAATTTTATGTCTTATGACCCCAAAAAATGCATTCGTTACGAAATGCATTCGATACTTTACGAAATGTTTTCGTAAATTGGCACTTACAAAATATATACAAAATAAATTTACGAAGCATTTCGTAACTTATTTTTTCTTAAAATCACGAAAACATTTACAGTGAATGTTTTTAAGTAATATTTACTGCAGTCCACGAAATGAATCATGTCTAATGGTGTTACATATATAGCCCTCTGAAACAGAATGGGTGTGCTCCAACACCAATATTACTTAACTATCTTGTGTATTCGTCGGTTAATCTTAACAAGTCGTAGTTTATTTTTGAAAGACGGAAAATAAATTTCCCATCCATCCGCTTCCATGCACTTTCGTGTACGCACCAAAGAAGCCTGTTATTGTTTCCATATGAACTACTTTTAACGGAAATTTGTTCGAATAGATTATACAAACAAAATTGAGGTAGTATATCAAACATTAGACATAGAGGTGAGCAATATTAAGTAGAAACCGCAAATGTTTCACATTGTGAAATAAGTACTGAGTGAAAAATAATAAACGTAAAATATTAGGTTAAATGAGAGTAAACTAACATATTTTAAGAAGGGGAAAATAGCACTACTAAACGCTTCAAGCAAAAAGGGCAATCTTAAAACAATAAATTGGAACGCATTGAAATATAAGCGAATACTGAGGGGGAAAACACAAAGCTCTACTGAATCTCTACAAGCAGAGTAAGTTATGATAAAGTAAAAATCTTAAGGCAACAAATTTGAACGTGTTACATTATAGATTGAATACTTGGTAAAAAAAATAGCACTGCTACAATGGTGCAAACAAAATAAAAGGAATATAAAGGTTCTTCAAACAAGAAAGTGGAACACGCTACATTTCTTAATTGAATATCGGGTAAAAAATATGAGCACTACTAAATCTCTACAAGCAAAAACAATACAAAAACTATTAACTGAAAAAGAGAGCTGATTAGAACATCTTTGGTTTAAACAAGGAGGCCCGCCCTTCCGCCAAACGGAGTTGCCAGCTCCACTTCGCTGCGCCGGCAACTCCGTTCGGCAGGGGCCGGGCCTGCTTGGCCTGCCGGCGGCGATGGTCGGGCCTTCGGCCCGACCATTTCAGTCTCGCGATTTACCGAAGTGCATAATCAAATAAATAATGTGACCCGTAAATCACTTTGCATATTTGAGTAAACTAACGTGTCCGGTGGGGGGCCTGCGGCCCTAGAAATTTGCTCCTTGGACATGAGAAAAGACTATAACGGGGCAACACCGTGACTACACCCAACACTTCTGCTTTGCTCAAGAATTTTAAAAAAACACGCACGCCCAAACGGTGGAAGATAGAGGCAAACCGACAAAATTTTAGTTCCAAGGGAACTACTTTAACGAGTAACCCCTTAGGGGCCCATAAAAAAAAACTTGATTTTCTACTTTTAGGACCAACCCCTATTTTTATGTTACCCCCTTTCACCCCCTTAGGGGTGGTTGCCAGGATTTGCACCAGGCGTTTCGTTGTCCAGGAGTGACCCCTAAGATACCCTGAAATTTGCAGACCTCTAGCTCATCACCTTCCTCTCACACGGACGACGGACAGACAGACAGACGGACGGTCGGTCCGACGGACGGACGGTCGGTCCGACGGACGGTCGGTCGGTCCGACGGACGGTCGGTC
>NW_026267255.1:252816-253559 GCF_000697945.3 Frankliniella occidentalis | reverse complement strand
ACATCGGTGGTGTAGACTTTCGCATCTGTGCTTCTGTGGGTGGCAAATTTAACCGTTTCAATTTCCTGTGATACGCTTCAAACGTGTGAGAAAAGATGTCGAAAAAGAAATTGAGATAATAAGTGATTGGCTGAGCGATTAGCGAAATTAAATAAACGACTTGTTGAAAGTTTTCAAGCGTAATGTTTGCTTTCGCAAGAGCTGCGGAGAAAAAGACAGTATCTTGTTTGTGTTGTACATTTTTTTTGTATCAATGAAATATTTTCAAATCAATTGTGCTGCGTATAGCGGGTGCCAACTCTGGTTTAATGACATTTTCCTTCCTAGCAAACTCTTGCAGTGCAAGCTTATACCTGTAAATGTAATTATATTAAATGGCTAGTTGCTATTGTATTGCGAAATTGTAAGTGACATAATAATGTTTTTAAGTAATATTTACTGTAGTCCACGAAATGAATCATGTCTAATGGTGTTACATATATAGCCCTCTGTAACATAATGGGTGTGCTCCAACACCAATATTACTTAACTATCTTGTGTATTCGTCGGTTAATCTTAACAAGTCGTAGTTTATTTTTGGAAGACGAAAAATATATTTCCCATCCATCCTCTTCCATGCACTTTCGTGTACGCACCACAGAAGCCTGTTATTGTTTCCATATGAACTACTTTTAACGGAAATTTGTTCGAATAGATTATACAAACAAAATTGAGGTAGTATATCAAACATTAAACATAAAGGT
>NW_026267255.1:251480-252766 GCF_000697945.3 Frankliniella occidentalis | reverse complement strand
GACGGACGGTCGGTCCGACGGACGGACGGTCGGTCCGACGGACGGTCAGTCCGACGGACGGTCGGTCCGACGGACGGACGGACGGACACGAGAGCGGTTGCATAAGCCCGCTTTAATGCTTTTTTAAAAGCAGAAGGGCGGGCTAAAAAATGAGAACAATGGAATGGCGCTTGGTGATTCGCTCATCTCAAGGCGGCGTCGCGCCGCCACGCGCGGGGACATCCGGGGGTGGCCTCAAGGGCCTTGGTCGGCCGCGGGCGCGGAGTGGTTTTCTTACAAAAAAAAGCTACGTTAGAGATACTCTTTCGCACAAAATCACAATGACATGCGCGCACTGCCTTCGCTCACGCACGCACACACACACACGTACACACTCTCGCCTAAGCTCGCACTCAAACACGCAGACGCACCTATACACACGCGCACACGCACACCCCCACACGCGCACACACACACACACGCGCGCGCACACACACACACACACACACACGCACGCACACACACTCGTCTCTTACAGTATAAAAGCGACGTGGAGCACATAATCGTCGTCAGTCAAGACACAGACACGGTAGCACGATGTTCCCCTCACTCAAAGAAATGGCCAAAGCCATTAAGAGTGAATCCAAGAAGTTTGATACAAAGTGCACGGGCGGACCACAGTGTCGCGTAGAGAAACTCGTGCGCACAGAATTTAGCTTGCGCGAGGCACAACGGCAATCATAACAATGACGTGAACGAGAGAATGAGCGCATTCCGCGAGAAGAAAAAGTAACTCACCACCGGTGTGGCAGCAGGAGTGTCCTTGCTGCTGCTGCTGCTAGAGCTGGAGCTGCTGCTTGAGCTGGAGCTGCTGCTTGAGCTGGAGCTGCTGATAGAGCTGGAGCTGCTGGAGCTGGAGCTGCTGCCGTTGCTGCTGGAGCTGGTGCTGCTGCTCTTCCGAGTGATGGTCTCCGGGCTGTCCCGGATCGATGCAGGGCTGGCCCTGCATCGGACACACATCACACACTCGCAGGAGCAGCGCATGGTGACGACTGAGGCTGAACGACGGAGAGCCGGGGCTTGCTGACCCCCTACGACGGGGGCCTCTAGGGGCCTCCGGCTTCATGTTACCGACGAGCGATAAAAACAACACCCTCGCACTCTGAGACCACGGCCAAAGACACATAACTGAATCACACACACACACGGATTCACTCACACAATACCACAGGCTTCACGACGACACACCAATACCCATAGTTTAAAAATACATTTTTACACATTTAAATAATCAATTTAAATTCATT
>NW_026267255.1:244132-244468 GCF_000697945.3 Frankliniella occidentalis | reverse complement strand
GGGCCGGGCCTGCTTGGCCTGCCGGCGGCGATGGTCGGGCCTTCGGCCCGACCATTTCAGTCTCTCGATTTACCGAAGTGCATAATCAAATAAATGGCTAATGTGACCGGTAAATCACTTTGCATATTTGAGTAAACTTACTTCCAGCGGGGGGCCTGCGGCCCTAGAGAATTGCTCCTTTCACATGGCAAAAGACTGTAACGGGGCAACACCGTGACTACACCCCACCCTTCTGCTTTGATCAAAAAAATACAAAAATAATGAACGAGCGCAGTTTTTAGATTGTATTGTTTGTCAAAAAGTCTTAAACCTCGACTTTTACCCATTGTTTTCATT
>NW_026267255.1:240802-243682 GCF_000697945.3 Frankliniella occidentalis | reverse complement strand
CCCTTAGGGGTGGTTGCCAGGATTTGCACCAAGCGTTTCGTTGTCCTGAAGTGACCCCTAAGATACCCTGAAATTTGTAGACCTCTAGCTCATCTCCTTCCTCTTACACGGGCGACGGACGGACGGACAGACAGACACAAGAGCGGTTGCATAAGCCCGCTTTAATGCTTTTTAAAAGCAAAAGGGCGGGCTAAAAAACGTAGGTAAATGGGGGAGTGCGGACGGCAGCGCCATGTGGCTGACAAAATACTTTTTGGAATGCACTCCTGCGTGGATCTCGGATCCAGTGGTTGAACTGCGTGTCTTTTATTCCAAGGTGTATTCCAAGAAGACGGAGCAGCCGAACTTGTTGTGGCTCGCTCCCCAAAAAGTCACTGCAATCATAAAAGAAATGGACACGCGTTATTTCGCTTCCGGGTGGTGTGAGAACGAGTGTACTAATTTGGCCGTGACTGAGGGGTGGATGACTGGGCGGCTCCTGTGTACAGGCCAGAATGAAGTCCAGGTGTTCTCCAAATGTACTCCGACTGTTTTTGTCCCAAGTTCTCCGCGTAATCCGACTGTACTCCGGGTGTACTCCGGTGTACTCCGGGTGTACTCTGTGCGCTCCGACCGCCAATACTCAGTGTTCTCCGGTGTACTCCGTGTACTCCGTACTCCTGCGTACACGTAAAATTCAAGTCGCCCACCCCTCGGCCGTGACCCAAATGTGACGGCTGATGAGAATAAAACCCACAGTAGCCAGATGACCTGAGCTGAAAGCAGCTGCGTCAGATTCACCCCATGGATGGACTGCATGTAATGACACTGCACTGCCTGCTCGGTCCGGTTCTCCAGCGCCTTAAGCACAGGACGAGAAAAAAATATGACTTGCAACAAATGCGAATGGGTTTGGCCGGAGTGGCTCAGAGAAGTAGAAAACAGTTCAACGCACCCCGGCAGCGAGAGCAGCGAAAACTATGCCGAACGGGTCCAGCGGACGTTCTGTCAACAGCATCTGGATGAGCTTAAAGATCGCTGTCGCTGTCCAGGGGTCCGGGCGAGCACCTGCATGTCCTCCTGACTTACGCTGAAAATGGGACAAAAGAGAGCGGCCGTTCAGACGACTAAGGAGACACTGCAGAAGGGAGTAGTTTAAGCCCCGGGATAGACGCTGACCATGGTCAAATTGGCTGTTGAACAAAAACTTCTTTCAGAGTTCAGACGGGGGCAGATTAGACAGCTACAACCGAGCAGAAGAGAGGAGGCAGCGACGACGTGATCTTTTCTGTAGTGCGTACCGCGACCTGGTGACATGACTGGCTTTGATGAGAGATTCAGCCCTTCCCTCTGTTGTCACCTTGTGTTACCCAGCTTCAACTATCAAGCCAGTCCGCTACTAGGCGAACAACAGCCATTTCGATGAGTAGCCCAAACATCATAATAAAATATTTATTCTTTTCGTGAGTGTCAGGGAATGAATACTGTACTTCGTTTAGGAGTCCATTAAGTAGCTGGTCGCCCACAACAACGCCAAACAACACATTTTACAAGCCATGAAATTTTGCTGTCGAGCACTTGACTTACCGTTATAGACCAGGCCAGGGATGTTGAGGTTGGTCTTGTAGGCGAGTAAAACCTACTTAGTCTGGGTTCCTGGTTCAGCAGCGGTGTGTGACAAAGAGGGAAATAGGGACGACGATTGTATAGGCTTTGGTAACTTACTTGTATTCAAGATAATCCAACAATGATCCAATACAAAGGGTGATGATGGTAATCCAATGGTAAACCAATGGTAAGGGTGAAGATCACAGATACTATCACAACGTAACGGAGGTACGGCGGTAAGGATGGTACAGGTGAGACTGGCGCCGAAACAGGGGGGGGGGGGGCATAACGTTTATATAGTTTTGGATGGGCCCGGCCGAGCCCGCACACATTGGCCTTGTTGCATGGCGGAAATGGGGTGAGGAGGAATGCGGCGCGGCGGCGCTCGTGTGCAGCGCCGTCTTGGAATACCCTGCTAGGAGTATTAGCAACTAATATTATAAGGGTCCTAACGCCCTCTATATACTTATTATGACTTGGCTTGCATGCAAAAACCTAGGGCTTTTCATAGGTTTCTAAAGCAATGGCGCACCGTTACAGTATTCTTCTGGCAGCTTCATAACTTTCCTCCTTTTGGGGGTTTCAGAAAGTGGTGTTTGTTTTTAAATTAAGAAGGTTTTTAAAAGCAACAAGTTGAAATGTAACGTCACCTACAATTGAAAATTCGTCTGTCTTTTCTGTGGGACAAATGCTCTTTAGTATAAGGAATTATTACTTCTTCATCTACGGTAACAAATGGAATGTCTCAATCTCTATTTGGAAGTTGCTTCATGTGATGTGTTGTTGGGGCAGTGGGAGCGCGTATGGGCATACGGTTTAGTTGCACCACAGATTTCACACCTGCAAAGAATTTAAACCTGTATACTGTACTTGCAATTAACAAGATGGCCATAAGAGTAGCATGATCGGTACCGGCCTGCACATGTGGGGGCGCAGGATGGGGCATTGAACAGTAAGCGTGCCGTCAATTAATGAAGGGTGTAAAAATTATGTTCAATTATTTTTTTTAAAGTTTTATCAAAATAAATGCATAGCCTAAAGCTCAGAAGGGGAAATCACAGTTGTTGTTGGTTTCAAAAAAATACAAAACAAAATGCTATTAGGGCTTAATCACAGGTTAAACAAGCAGGCCCGCCCTTCCGCCAAACGGAGTTGCCAGCTCCACTTCGCTGCGCCGGCAACTCCGTTCGGCAGGGGCCGGGCCTGCTTGGCCTGCCGGCGGCGATGGTCGGGCCTTCGGCCCGACCATTACAGTCTCGCGATTTACTGAAGTGCATAATCAAATAAATAATG
>NW_026267255.1:234460-240317 GCF_000697945.3 Frankliniella occidentalis | reverse complement strand
TTCACCCCCTTAGGGGTGGTTGCCAGGATTTGCACCAGGCGTTTCGTTGTCCAGGAGTGACCCCTAAGATACCCTGAAATTTGTAGACCTCTAGCACATCTCCTTCCTCTTACACGGACGACGGACAGACAGACAGACACGAGAGCGGTTGCATAAGCCCGCTTTAATGCTTTTTAAAAAGCAGAAGGGCGGGCTAATAAAATAGGTCACAGAAACCTTCGCGCAATGGTATCTTTGACGAGAATACGATACGTCGCTAAGGACAGCACAGTGACAGTTCGTGCAACGTGCCTCCCCACAGCAAGGTTTAGTCAAAGCGTCACGTCACACTAACAGACACGTGTTACTCGCCACACCGCAGAGTTCTGCGATAGGCGGTCGGGCTCCGCCCGCCGCCTGAGGTGTGCGAGAGAGAGCGACAGTCATGGGCGGTGTGCTGCGGTGCTGTGTCTTGGCGTGGCGGCTGCAGTCACCGGCCGGACATCCGAACAGTGCCGAAGTCACCTGTGCGGGGTCCGGCCGGGTCGGCGCTGGCCGACAGCTACTCTCGCCACGCCAAAAAGTGCCGAACCATGCGGGCGGAGCAACCGCCCGCCTCCGGGCCACGGAGCACAGGAGGCAGAGGGCCGACTAGGATAGGCCGGCCCCGACGAATGCCGTACTGGAAGGGTCGGCAACCTAAGACGAGAAACTGGTGACGGTTTCCTGTCGTATTTTTAGTTTTACGATAAAATACTCTTAAATATTCTCGTTTCCCTCATCAGTGCACTATTCCACAATAACACAAACACCAACAAAAGGAAAAATACGCATTTTAATTATTTTGCCCCGGTGGCCACCTGCTGTGCTGCTCGTGAGTTTGGCAGCAGTACCAGTGCGCGGTGAAGGAGATAGGCAGATGAGCCCACTTCGAGATTTGAACGCTTTTTAATGAGCGATTGTGATGTTTGTTGGTCGAAATGAATATAAAAATCTTGCTTTTAGAGCTGCAGGACTCATATTGCAAAGTTTGAGAAATGTACGCCGAGAGGAAACAAAAGTCATTTCTGTAACGGCTTACGTGTTGAAGAGAGGGGTAAGGGGTAGGGGCAGATGACAAGGTCAGTGAAAATTGAAATCTAACTACTGATTCTAATCCCTCTTTTTTTAAAGAAAATGAAACTTTTTTATTACCAAATGCAACTAGATTTGAAATAACAGAGATTGGCATGAAAACAGGAGTCTCGGAACTTAATATCAAATTACTAAATTGTAAACTGTCCAAGCTGTTAAATTAAATCATGTACCTCTATTATGTTAGTAATTCCGTCTTTAACTGTGTGTCATTTATCTCTAACAATATCATAAACTAAAATCAAATGTATACAAACATTTTTCCCTGTCGAACTGCAACTGCAATTAACTAATCCATTGCACAGCCAATATCGTTACTTTGATGTTGTCCACCATTTGTTTGGTAAACCAGTCAGACTTGTATTCTCTTACATTAGTTTAGTTAGAATATGTTAAGATAAACAAGTATTTTGTACAACAGCACCTTTTTTTTCATTTCTAAAATTATTTTATGCCTTGCTTACGTTCTTACACATGTAAAACAAAATCAAAAGTAACGATATTGCATGTTCAATGGATTGGGTAATTGTAGATGCAGTTCGACATGGAATGATGTTGGTTTGAGTTTGGGTTTAGTTTGTGATATTATTAAAAATAAATGACACACATTTGGAAGACTGCACCACTAACATCTACTAGAGGAACATGATTTAACAGATTTGACAGTTAATTTGAAGTAATTTTACTTTTCAGTTCTGAGGCCACAGTTGGACTACACATGGGAAAGTAAACCAAAAATATCTTATGGTCTGTGACGATCAGAGGTGAAATAGGCGACTCATGGACTCCAAACTGAAAATAATAGTATAGTCATTTTTGACATTGTTTGCACTGTTTTGATACCAATATCCGTTATTTCGACTCTGATTGCCTTTGGTCATGAAAAACTCTCGTTTTCTTTTAAAAAGAGAATCCGAATCAGTCAATAGATTTCCAAGTTTTCCAAGTGAAATTTGTTGTAAACGGTAATTCCTGTGAGCCGCGGAAAAAATATTAGCTCAGCGGGCGGCTGGGGAGGCCCCACGGGCACCCTCTCGCCCGCCACGCCTACCTGGCTGACCGCCGGCCGGCCGGCCAGCTGCAGGGCTATTCGGTAAGCGCTCGGATGCTCGGTTTCCGAGCGACTTTCCGATTTCGTCCATATTGGTATTCACGAAGACCCGCGATCGTCATTTGTCGTCGGAGTCGGAGCCGATCCGCTCGGAAACCTTTCCACCGGCGGTGAGGAGCCGGGGAAATAAACTGCCGATCGGAAACGAGTGACAGCAAGGTGACAGCGTCTGCAGTAAGTAACTAACTCGTCTCGGGTGTCAGCGCCGCAGGCCTAGCTATATGTGCGCCAGGCGCGTCGCAGCGTAACAGTGTTTCGTGAGATATCGCGAAGCCAGTTACGCGAGACGTGGTCTGGCGTACATATAGCTAGTTTCGAAGAGGGGTAAAATTACAGTTCGGGCAGGATGAGAGCAGTTGAAAAGGCGATTTATCACTGTGCACAGGGGGTTGTTTTAGAAAGAGGAGGAGTGACGTCGCTTCGGCACAGATTGTTGCGGTGCGTCGAGCACTGTCGTCGAAGAATTGGTGTCGGGCAGCAAGCTGTTGGAGCTGTCCGGCGGCGGATAGAAGGTCAGACATGATATTATATCGTTACCAATAACACCGTCCAGGTGGCAGATGTCGGACGGGGGGACTATGCCGAAATTGATGTAATCAGACCCGAACCCCGTCTAAACAAGACAGCGCACAGACCCGAGGATGCGCGCTGTTGCTCCGGTGTTTGGACAGTTTACTACGTGCGGAACACAATAAACACAATACGGTTCAAACCACGGTAACAGCGATTTGGAAAGGAGGCTAACCGGCGACGTGGGGTCACTAAGAAAGGTCACCTCCTGAGTATCCACGGTCCCCTCTATGCGTCCGTGCATTTCGGTAGACGACGGCAGACTAACGGATCCGTGCGAGGTGGGATGGACGGCGCCAGCCGCGCTGGATGCATGCAGCCTCAAATGGTCATGGAAAGACAGTTTACGTTTTAGCGGACGGCACCGCAGGGGGGGGGGGTCTGGTTGGAGGTGCTCGCCAAACACTGACTTAAAAGGCTAGAATGCCGCAATGAAAAGTAGAGAGAAAAAAAATGGGAAAAAACAAACCTTTTTAAAAATCCGTGGGGGGCGGCGTTGATGAGCGCAACCGTAGGGTTGTTCGGTGTCCGTTTTTTCAGACCGGTTTTCGGTGACGAAATATACCGATTTTTCACCGAAATATCGGTTTACGGTATTAAACCGGTAACGTAAAACGAACCGGTATTCTTAAGTTAAGCGGTATTGAAAAACAAACCGGTATTTTCCAAAATACCGATTTTTTGCATTTTAAAACAGTATTTCAAAAAATACGTTTTTTAAAATATGACAAAAGGTAATCATTTTTAAAGGAAAGCGGAACAAAATCAATCTTGGTGTGCATGTAAAAACGTCTACAGCTGATATATAGATATATGATAGATAGGGCGGGGCGCTACTCTCGGGCTTATGTTCTTCTTTCCAGTTAAACACACATTGTACATAATTATTCGCGGTTAAAACCGTTCAACCGGTAATTCGCTAATCACCGTATTTTCGGTGAAAACCCGGATTTCGGTAAACCGGTTTTTACAAATAGGACACCGGTTAATCGGTGACAGCCAAAATACCGGTTAAAACCGAAAAACCGGTTCACCGGAACAACCCTACGCAACCGTACGTTTTTAGCCCGCTCTTTTGCTTAAAAGCTATATAAGCGGGCTTATGCCATCGCCTCTGTGTGTCTGTCTGTCTGTCTGTCTGTCCGTTTCCCAAGAAGGACGTGAGCTAGAGGTTTGAAATTTTCAGGGTATAATTGTTGTCACTTCTGGTCAACGAAACGGTTGGTGCAAATCCTGGCAACCACCCCTGAGTGGGTCTGAGGGGGTAACAAAGAAATAGGGGTTGGTCCAAGAAGTGGAAAAAAAATATTTTTTTTTATGGTCTTCTAAGGGGTAACTCGTCAGAGTAGAGCCCTTTGGGCGAAAATTTCGTCCGTTTGGCTCTATCTCTCACCGTTTAGGCGCTAAAGCGAGTTTCTCTCACGAAAGTGGCCCAAAAATAAATATATAAATTTTAGAAAATATTTGATGGTCTCCTAAAGGGTAACTTGAGAAAGTAGAGCCCTTTGGGCTAAAATTTTGTCCGTTTGGCTCCATCTCTCACCGTTTACGCGCTAGAGGGAGTTTTACCCACAAAAGTGGCTTAAAAATAAATGTATAAATTTTAGAAAATATTTGATGGTCTCCTAAAGGGTAACTTGTGAAAGTAGAGCCTCTTGGGCTAAAGTTTTGTCCTGTTTACTTACAAAAGGGAGTGTTTCTTACCAAACTGGCCAAAACAGATATATTTTTACTTTTCCAGGAGTACACTTCTGTCTGAGAAGTATGCCGTCGGTTCAAAATTTTCTTCTAAGCAGAAGAGTGGGCTTATTTTATGGTGGGACATCATTAATAAAACGTGGACACTTCCATGCAAAAAAGCAAAAAAAAAAAAAAACACCAAAAAAACATTTATTTGTTGTTCGAACACGTTCGGAGTCAATCAGAGTATGTCTGGAAGTATATTTATAACTTCTTCTCGGGCTAGTCTTATGTATCTTTTCATTGGTGTGTTATTTGATTCATAAGCTAACATCAACAACTTAGAAGGGATTTGGCATAACTTGCATGTATTCTACAAACTACGGCACACACAGCCAAAGATGTTCAGCGTATGAAAAGAATACTTCGTTTGTTGAGTTTTGATTACGAAGTGGACAGAAAAGGTACCTGGCAAAAAAATGGTCCGACGCGAGCCGTCACTCCAACGGGCCAAAGGCCCGTTTTCGGATAGAAGATGTATTACACCATGAAAATTCAGAAGGGACGGGCCGAAGGCCCGTTCCAAACGCCGCCGGCAGGCCAAGCTGGGCCCGCTCCCTGCCGAACCGAGTTGCCGGTGGAGCGAAGCGGAGCTGGCAACTTGGTTTGGCGGAAGAGTGGGCCCAGCTTGTCATTTATGCCCTCAAACATTGCGCGAAGGGCAGCCAGGTTTAAGCGATTCATGCGTGGGAGTGGAGAATTCCTAAGGATATCAGAGGAAGTAGATGGTCCAGGGCTGCATGAAGAGGCCGAAGGGGATGGCGCAGGAGAGGGGGCGGTTTCTGGCTCATAGGGTGGTGGTGGTCCGAAGAACAGACTCAGAAATCCAGAAGTGTTTTTTTCCGAAAGCAATATTTCGTCCGAACATCCGCAGTATGGCCGGGGAAACCGAAATGTTGACATGCAGTAGGAGCAGACTCTATCCGGGGGCGGCATGTAAACTATGGGTTGTAAACCGTGACTGATGACAGGGGTAAAATTTTGAGGTGGGCAATAGCCCTCGTGAATAGCAAGGTAGACACAGCAGGGATGGACGAGGCGTGAGTTCCGGAGCTGGTCTTGCAGGAAGCCGAATACCTCGTCAAAGCACGAAAAGCGGGCCATTGCGAAAACTGATTGCGAAACTGGAAGATGACGCGGTCCAAACCTGCCTGAAGTTGGCCAGAAAAAAAGTTGGTCAGAAAAAAAAACTTAGTCAAAATTTTCAATTTTTTCTAGAAAAAGTACTAAAAATTAACCATCCAGAAATGCGTAATTGGACCTGGGGAACAACATATCAAAAGATGGCGGGACACTTTTTCGGAAAGTCTTGGCCACTTACGC
>NW_026267255.1:222844-234205 GCF_000697945.3 Frankliniella occidentalis | reverse complement strand
AAAAGATGGCGGGACACTTTTTCGGAAAGTCTTGGCCACTTACGCCCTGGTCCGACTTTGGAGAGCGGGACATTTTTATCCTTGCTGGAACAAAATCCCATATTTTCCAGAGGTGTTCCCAGACGGCCTAGCTACCACCAAAAACTTCTTTTGCTTCTAGGAGGCAAGAACTCCTTTCCCCATTGGATCAGCTTTGAGAAATTCTTCGATATTCTACAAAAAAAGGTTAACTGTAAATTCATTTCAACACCATTATAAATAGACAAGATTTTGTTACCAATAATAACTTACAAAGTCATGAATAAGTGCATCGTCTGCTTTGATTTGTTTTCTATGCAGGCCCAATAGCTTTGGGTCGAGTAAAGGAGATGTCTTTGGAGTGGTGTTGGTGCCATCATCTTCTGATGAAGTCGCATCCGACTTGTCATTTTCATCTTCTGGGTCAGAATCATACAGTGCGCTCTTCTTTCTCTGTAAAAAAAGAAGATATATAAGTTACCAAAAAACACAGATGGCTTATAAACTTCTTGAAAATTAACATGAAAGTTTGTACTAAAATTCTAAGAAATACACAACTATCAAAGCATGTAAGGTAATTTAAAATGAGGTGATATGGGACCATTCACAGTCAACTACTTAATAAGGAAGTGAGCTAAAAGTGTGAAAACATAGCAATATTTTGATCAAAAATACCGCCTGAAACTGTGACGGACAATGTTCATTTGAATTGGGTCAAAAGGACCTAAAACCTAGAACCCAACGGGCATAATCTAAGAACGTCCAAACGGACCTAACCTAAACACCCAAACGGGTTTCAAACTTAAGGTCAGTGACCTACAATACAACTACGCCAAACGGCCTTAGACTAACTCTCCTGGTCTTACTCTAAAGCGCCAAACGGCCTAAACCTACTCCTCCTCTGAGTCGATATCGACGGAACTCAGTGAGTTTCCAATGCCGGACTCACTATGGATCTCGATCTCCACTACACGACTCGCAAGTCTCCTTTTGAAAAGGCAGTGCTGGACGCGCGTAGTTAAAAACCACGCTAAGCCCACCAGTGCCGCTCCGGTCAGGAGACCAATAGCATACAACTCGTACATGTGCTAGGAAATAAGCGACTGAACTTTCCAACACAAACAACAAAACACCACGGTCAAATGACCAGAGACAAATGCCCCTGCTTCGCGGGAAAATTCCCACTGCCAAATGGCTCTATTATGCACCTAGGTACACTGCGTCGCTAAACAGGGTATGCAGTGCCAGAGAATAGTCCTTTCCTCTACCACTAGCTAGGGCAGCATAAAAAAGACTCAGTTTATTTTCCTTTAAGTACTGCAGCACATAGATTGGCATGTCATTCAGTTCCAACAGGAGGTTGTCATTAAGCGCTAGCATCATAGAGATGATAGGCCGATCTTCAACTTTTAGAAGCAACAGGTAACGTAATGGCCACAGCATACCCTGCATATATTCCACCCCCGGATAGCTCAAGAATCTTAACATCTCTCGCTCCTATGCTCTAAACCAGCCAGTTTGCATCTAGGTAGGTCCTCTCGCAGGAGTCGCAACTCCGCCTCCGGTACTCTACGAATACCCTCCCCGGGGAGCACAACGTCAAAGCACTTTGACACGTCCTGATCACCGACTTCGCCTCGCAACGCTCTCAGAGCGTCGGAAAGGCTACTCAGTGAGCACACAGTCTCTGTGAATGCCGAAGCGGCGTGACGGCGGACATATCAGGTATGGACGAAGATTTCGGCAGTTCTCCCATATCACCAAAGATGCTACTGCCGATATCAGAGCTTGAACCGCTGCATGCACCACCCGGGCCGGCCGCCTGCAAGGCCCTGAATGTGGGTTGGTCATCTTCAACCACAAACTCTCCCTGAACGGGGTCAGCTTCCACCGACTCCAAGGGCAGAGCGTCCTCCTTCCAGCCCTGGAACCTACAGTTACTCAGGGCACTAGTCTGATCTCGCTCACTATAGACATAAGACAAATTGGGGTCTTCGGCGCAGACTATCAAGGTCTGCATGGCAAGCGCCTGAATCTGCATGATGCTCAAAACATCTCGACGAGCTGTAGCGAAGTCACACTGACCTCCAAATCCGGTTGCCACCAGAAACTTCTCGGACGAAGCAGGTCGAGAGATCGTGACGCGTCGCACTGTGACGGCGGCAAACCTCTTGCACAAGTTTTCCAACCATTCCCAGGACTCGTCGTAGACAAAGTCAAGTAGCTTAACGATGAGAGTACCGTTCTTCTCCAATGTCGACAACAATAAAGTCACATTCCTCCAGATAGGCCAGTTGTCTCGCTCCTGAGAGTAAAAATCTCTCCTATCGGCGGAGGCGTCACAGTTGATCAGTACAAACTTCCCCTGTACCGCCGCAACTTGCTCCCCATCAAACATGTCAAGTGGGATCACTCTCAAACGCTGCTTTGGTCGAAGCCGTAGCGCACGCCAGTGAAGCCTCTCAGTGCTCTGCGGGTAGTAGGTGTGCGTAACATTGGCTCCCTGGCTCAGGAGAAATTGGGTCACACCACCTCGGGCGCCAGACAAATCCAACACAGCCTTGCCAGCCAGTGTCTGCTTCATGGTCATGAGTAGCTCTTGTAGTTTTGCGCCAGATCTAGTGACATACCCCATTTGGGCGGCAGTCACAGTGGCGAGACCGAAGTAGCGAGCCCTCGCACTCTCCAAGGTTTCTCGGGCCTTATAAGTATCCACCAGCTCCCTCCGCTGCACAATCAAATTGTACTGATCTCGCAACAAGGCAAGTGAGGGGTAGACGCAGGATAAAACCTCCACTTCCCTCGGCGTCACAGGACCGTACTGGGGTTTTGGCGCTCGACCCGAAAACAGCATATAGTGTCCAGGTTTGTAGCAAAGGTGCAGCGGAGCGGCGTCCGTCCCACCACAGTCATAGCGCATGTCACCGCTCTCCGAGGAATGAACACATACCTGCGCCCGGAAAGCCATGCAAAATACGCCAATCACCAAACCCGATGCCTGATTACCAACGGTCGTTTCCTCGGCGAAGGCCAGTTTCTGGCCCTCTTCCAAGTAGTCTCTAAACCTACTTTTGGCGAGATAGCCCCTCAACCAGGTAGCTGTCGCGCGTCGTCCATCCACCGTCAGACCGAAACCTTCTATCAGACAATCATAAAGGCAGTTGTTAGCGCCCGCAAACTCAGTTGGTTCAGCATGGACGGCACTTTTACCGTCAAACTGGCATTGACCAACAACAGGGTCCATTTGGAATGGGTGATGACACCGCTCGTCAGTAAATTGCAGAGCCCTGTTAATTTCCACATTCGCTTGGTCAGAGACAAAGCCAGTAAGATACCGCTTAGTTGTCACAATCTCCGTTGCCTTTGGTTTCAGTTTCCTCGACATCTCTTCCTCGTAGACTTCCCTGGCACGCCTTTCGGCGTACGAGTTCATCTTTGAGGCGTCTCTCGAGCGATTGGATCGCAGGCTCGCAGGCACCGGTCTCTTAGTCACCGGCATCGGTGTAACAATCCTGCCCGATGCTTCGCCATTAGGTCTTTCACGAGGCACGGATTTTGCCTCCGTCTTGGTAGAAGACATCGGTGGAGCAGACGGTTCTGGCTCTGGCATCTTTTCTTGACCTTCTGGCGGAGCAGAAGGTTCAAAGGTCTCTCCCAATTGCTCCTTAACATCGTTCCAGTCACCGGTGTCACCGACAGTGCGGTAGAGTTCAGGGTTCTTCTGTAGAGAGCGATGCCGATCGCATGGTCGATCGCAGCATTCGCCACGCAGCGGTCTGCCGCACGTCGTGGTGGGCCCCCATAGAAGGGGCCTCGGGCTGTCTTGATTATATCTTCCACTGTCATCCCATCGGACTGAATAATTCCATTCATGTAGTCCTCAACGCGCATGTATCTAATAGAATAGGGGTTGAAGGTTTTTGGAAGTCTCATGGCCATATGCGCGCCATATGCGGGGCGAGCACTAATCTTCTTAGGAACGGGATGGAATTTTCATCAGGTATTTCAGCTGCGGCTGTGGCAGTACTCTTTTCGATGAGACCGAGATTGCCCAAAGTGACATCTTTGAAGCGCCGCCAAAGGTTACGCGGTACTTTACTAAGGAGACAACGCGAATCAAAGTTTCGCTCATCAGGCTCCTCTGCAATAGCGTCTTTAATAGTCTTGTTCAGTAGGAATCTAGTGCGGTATACATCAATATAGATAGCGGCAACAGCTAGCGTGAATTGATTGAAACCGACTTGATCTTTTGAGGCAATGATGTCCACACCGTTGACAATTGTCCTGGATAGAGAACTGCGTAGCATATTGCCCACAGTATCAGTAGTAAACTTCTGCTGGGTGGTGCTAAACAGATTCGTCCTGACTCTCTCAACGATATCAGTCCTCATTAGAATGGTCGTCATGACATAGGCACTCGCCTTAGAAGACATGTAGTAGGGTGTGCCCGAAGGCATAGGGAAAGTGATCACCTGATAGTCATCAAGTCCTGTCCAGATGTTACGCAGGCGATAGGTAGGAGCCACATGTTTGGCAACGTTTGGTGATATGTTGAAAAACATCTTCCGCCCCGCCCTTGACTGGGACTCGAGGTAGTACAGTTTCCCAGCTGCAGACATGATAGGGTGCAGACAAATAATGCTGATGTAAGTGGCATAGTTGTGCACATAATTTCTGCTATTGTCCCTGACGAACCCGATTTCTATCATTTTTACTGAGTCCCTGTAAAAAAACTCTCCAGCAAAGATCGTCTATCTCCCCCGTGGCCAGAACCTGGGCTTCCGGCAGGTAGATAACTACTCCTACCCCCAAATTATGTGGAGAGTGTAAAGCAAGCAATATCAAATATGGAGAATGAAAACCTGTTGCGGCAAGCAACTTATTTTCAGACCTATCAATAGACTTTGCACATGTCTTTACAAACCCGAACGGTTATTCATGGTGCTTGGTCATTACGGACATGTTTAGTAATTTTTCCAAATTTTACGCCTGCAAGACGACATCATCAGTTGAAGTAATGAACCACCTCTCAAGCTTTTGTGCAGATTTTGGGTTGCCACAGAGAATCCACGTAGATAGTTGCGGTGCAACAAAGAGCGCGGATTTCATGGCGTTAACCAAAAAGTTCGGTGTAGAAGTTGTTTATTCAGCTGGGGGAGTACATTTTTCACAGGGTGCCGCCGAATCCATGATTAAACGGCTAAATTCGGCACTTCTATTCTTGACAGCTGGAAGGCCTTCAGTAAAAAGAAGTGGCATTTATTGCTACCATTCATTAACTTCCATTTAAACAATGTGGCACAAATCAGTTCAGGCATGTCGGCCCACGAAATCGTGTACGGAAAACAGCTGAATACAAGATTTATGAACAAAACACTATTGGAAAAGAAAATATCATTAAAAAGCCGATTTTGGATCCTGGTTAAAATTCGCGAGAATGCTCGAAACCTAAAACAGAAAGCTCGTGAAAAGTTCAAAATGACATATGACAGAAACAGAAAACCTCTGCAACTAGAAAAGGGTAACCAAATATTTGTCAAATTCGAAAGGAAGGCGTCGAAAAATGACCCCATTAAACTGCAATGCAGATTCAGGCGTGGAAAAATAAGAAGGAAAATCTCTGACATTTTCTATGTGGTAGAATTTTCTAGACGAGACGGAAGAAAATGGTATCGTCTAACACACGTAGCACAATTGAAAGAATTCTTGGAGCGCCCTTCATATTTAAAAAGTGAAAACATTCTATCGGTGGGGGAGGTGGACGAAATTGGACCTAGCCAGAGCGAATCGGGAGTTTCTAACTCCGATTGTGCTCCCTACCCTATGGTTAACAGAATAATGGCAAATGTGGAGATGTTAACGCATTTTGAGATTATTTGAGGGATTAGGAAAACAAAGTGGATTTAAAGTGTCCGGGGCGACTTTGACGATAACGACATAGATAACGACATAGAATAGATTGACAACTAGGTTAAGTGGGTAGGAAATAGCAAAACATAGGTTAGTTGCGCGCATTTAGTTAAGAAATGGTTTCCACAGATTTCGGGGGTTAAAGGGAAAAATTTACAGTACAAGATTATAGAAATAGGCATTTGACGGACAAAGTAGGATAAGGAAGACGTGAGACAACGTTACCGTTGACAAAAGGGACACTGGAACTAAAGATAAAGCAAAAAATAAGTAAAAAGAAATAAATAATTGTCGACAAGCAAAAAGAGTATAATTCAAAGGATAATGAGTATACATCGTTCTCAATGCACACTTACAACTGTTGAGCAGTTGAACACTTAGTTTATCAGTGTTTGCTAGACGTCCATGAGACCACCTTCGATCCATACGTAGACATCTTAAAAACGTCTATTAGTCGTCTATTTTCCCATATGGCAAGTGAGTTAAATGTCAAAATTAGCCCGGCCATTCCCGAGGCGAAGGTATAGTCTGCGGCATATTTGAAGACTGTAGGCGGTGCTTGTAGGCGGGCTTGGCAAATCTCATCTAAATCTCGCGTAAACCATACCTCGATCATCCGTGGATAGCGAGTAAATCGTTCACAGACAATCGGCAAACGGGGCGCAGTTTTATCGCAGATCATTCGCAGACTATATGATCTGCGGATTCTAACCGCCGGTCTGATAGTTTTTTTTCCCGTGGGCCACCCTAACGCCCGTACCTGCATAGATCTTGCACAGTCAATCCACGGTCCGTTTTCAGACAATCCGCAGATCATATAGTCTGCGAATGATCTGCGATAAAACTGCGCCCCGTTTGCCGATTGTCTGTGAACGATTTACTCGCTATCCACGGATGATCGAGGTATGGTTTACGCGAGATTTAGATGAGATTTGCCAATATGCGAATAGCCGCCTACAGTCTTCAAATATGCCGCAGACTATACCTTCGCCGCGGGTTTATACAGGCTTGGGGTACATACTCTTGTTACTCGGATTGAAGGCATAATTATGCGGACCATGGCGTTAGATGTTGGGTGAGATCATTAGTTATGTTAGCATAGTAAAGGTTCCTTATTGTTTTGTTCTGTATTTTTTTTTTACGTATTCTGTTATTTTAATGCATACTCTTAATGTCGAAGGTCAATTTGTCGCCCCCCGGCAAGAATATCGGATCTAAAAACGGCAGTTAAAGAATATCCGATCTTCCGATATTGTATCTTAATTCAGTTATGCACACAGAAGTCTGGTGCTAGTTACAAAAATTGTCCTTGACATTTAGAGTGCACTTCGCTCAGCTACCCCGTGCATAATGTTAATGCCCGGGGCCCTACGTATTTATTTTTATTGTTATACTTCATTATTTATTTTTGGGTGTAATTTAAAACCCAGTATACAATTTTGGATTAAATATTTTTGTGATATAAAAGTCTTTGGGGCAAAGGTCCTTCTTCGTCAAATGTCATTGGGTGAAGTGCACTGGGTGAAATGACTCGGGGAAAATGTCACTGGGCACAATGGTTTTGGGTGAAACGGATTAGGTGAAACGTCCTGACGCCGAGCTTGTGAGCAGTTAGTTGTCTTCAGAGAAGGCTTCTTCAGGAATCAACACATGGTCAACAGGAATCCTGGACAGCAGGACCTGAAGAAAAGAAGAAACCCATGAGAGCAATACTAAGGTTAGTGTACTCTGAGATTCAGCTAAACAAAAGAGACAGAGAAAAGAGAGTTGTTGTAAAATCGACTAGACTGACCTGAACTTTTGCTCCGGAGATCACAATGATGTACGAAGGTAAGCTACACTAGAAGTTAGCGAGTGAACGAACACGAACTGAACATATACCCCACACGGAAGATAGACGTCTACAGATGATCGACCTTCCTCTAACTCATCTCTTTTTGTAGATTTCTAGAGATATACATCTATTAGACATCTTTAAACCGTCTTGCTGCTATCGATTGTGATTATAACCGTCTAAATTGAGTCTACGCGTAGATGTGCCTAGACCATGTAACAATAGACATTTCTTTACACGACTAATGGACGTCTTTAAATAGATGTGAAAATACTGTTTAAGCGTAGAGGTAGTGAAGACAACTAATGTACGTCTTTATTTAGATGTGACGGAACCGGAGGGAAGATTAAAAAAAATATGTTTTAAAAGGATATTGGAGACCTAGCACTGTACCTCATATCTAAAACAAAGATTTTAAGGGACACTCTACTGCCAAAGTTTTAATTATTTTATCTTAGGTGTACTACACATCAATTTATCTGCAATATTGTTATGAACATCTTTATTTTCTTGATATTGATATATCTACCTTTGGTCTAAATTACCTCTACGCGCCATCCAAGGTGCAGTTCACTACCATAGGTGAACGGGATATTTTGAAAATTTGAAAAATATTTCCCTTTGCTTTGGATTGAAATATGTTGAAGACAACATGGACGTGCTGAACTTAAGGCTTCATTTGAAAAAGCCCAAGTAACTTTTACACCTCAATAAAGCCGCTTGGAATCTCAGAAGATAGATACCCGCGGCTAGCGCTCCCCTCCCAGCGAGCGTGCCGTGGTCTAGTGGTTAAGGCACCGGTATTCCAAGACGCAGGTCGCAGGTTCGACTCCAGGTAAAGGTAAGGCAAAACTTGACTATGAAAGTGATATGAGGAGAGGCGAAAGAAGGGGAACTATGAAGAACAAGGTAAACGCAAAGTAAAGGAAAAAAATGAAAATATTTTAGCGTTAAAAAGTGGGCTATCTGCTCATGTATATAAGATATATAGTTCCTAATTTCCCGGGAAAATTGGGTCAGGGAATATTCCCGGGAATTTCCAGTGAAAGATTGGGAACATTGGGAAAATATGGGGAAAATTGAGATTTCAGGCAGAAAAGGCAGAATTCATGTAAAACCTGTAAAACCATACTCCCCGGGTACATTCAAAACAGGTGCTTTCACAGGCGGCGTACTCTCCGACCGATTGAGCCAGTATTGCGCGTGTCAGCGAGGGAGAGACATTCGACATGTCGCTGCCCAGTCATGGTCATATACCGGGTGTAACTGTGAATGCGCACAGTGTTGCCCGCCAGGGCTGCAGAAACCATGGCGCCTTACGGGACGGGCGAATTGGGAAGGCATACCAGCAACACTGTTGCGCATTCACAGTTACACCCGGTACATGTACCGTGTAATTTAGAGCACGCGCCGCGTGTTGCTAGATTGCATACCCTAGGGACTATGGCGCCTCACGGGCGGACAGAGTAGGCAAACCCGCCGACGGCGGCGCGTGCTCTGAAGCAGCCGGTGTTCCGGCCTCGGTGACCGGGAAAGGGCGGGCGGCAGCAAGGTTCAACCGCAGGAACGATGGACATAAGTCCTACAAAACTCTGGGCGCACACCGCCTGGTTGCCTAACAAACGCAGGGGTGCAGACTGGGTTGCCTTGCGTCAGGCACCCTATTCTTCACTTGAAATAACACTACAACCTTTTTATTTCGCTCTAGAAGTATAGTTCAGTGTTTCCTCGTAGCCAAGCAATCCCGGCAGAGCACAGGGGGAACAGCATGTCATGAGCACACTTGAGAGCATATCATTTCTTTTTAGAAATAGCAGTTAACTCTTCTCTTGCAATGTCTGCACTAAACTTTTCAAACCTTTCTGGTTCTGAAATTACATGACCAAGAAATGCCCTAAATTGTTCACCACATTTCCCGTAACTAGGACAATTGGAAACAGATGTCAGAGCAGCATTGGAAATTTCAACTACGTTATCAAGAATTTTCTCTGTGTCTGGGTATTTCATAGCAGCAACTGGAAGTAAAGAAAACTGTTACATATTGTACTTAGAGCGAAAAATCCAAAGCGCTGTAAATGCAATGCGTACCTTGAATAGTATGAGTTCTTAGGTGAGATTTGAAAGACCTAGTACATATATATTCTTTCAAACAATAAGTGCATATTAATTTTGGCCTCTTGCTGTCTGTTTTCTTTGCAACAGTTTTTGTTGTAGTCTTCTTTTGTGAGGCAGGTGGTGCTGGCTTTTTGAAAGCAGGGGTGTCTTCAATAATGGATAAATCACTGACATCCAAGTGAACATCCTGACTGACATCAGGTTGAGCTGGAAAGAGTTTACAAAAATACAAGTTAAGTTGACTATATAAAGAAAGCTTCAGCAACACATAACCTCCAGAATGAGCGTATTACCTTGGGACAAGTGAGACTCGACATGATTTTTAAAGTAAAATTGAACTAAATATTCTTTCCCACAGTATGGGCACTCGTATATAGGCCGCTTCCTTTTTGCCTTTGGTGTGGATGTGAACGACGGTAATGAATTCCCGTTTTCGTCGAGCAAAGACGAGTCCATTCTATTAAAAATAAACACATTTATCAACAACCAATACTTGTCGGTGAGCAGATTTAGCTCAAGATAATGCGTTGTAAAAGAAATACTAAACCACAAAATATTTACCTTGTTCACAATTCCTACAAATTAGTTAAAATAAACGGCCTAGTCGCCCGTGTGAGCATCCACACGCCCCTCTTCGCTCCGATCCGAATGTCAACACGAAAACGCGGGACCGCACGGAGCGCAGGTGGAGGGGGGCTGGCCGAGGCGCACTGCGCATGAGCGCAGCGCCGCGGCCAGCCGGCAGGCAGCCGCCCGGCCGCTGCCGCCCAGACGCGCTGGCAGCCAGGCGGGCCGCGACTTCCCTGCGGGCCCTACGGCGCGGTTTGAGAGGCTGGCACTACCTTATTTTTCAACGCAAAGAGTCGGGGAAAACGTCTTTCTTTAGAAAATTTTATCAGGAATCCGAAAATCGCAACGCCGCCCTCGAAAAATAAAAAGTGTGCCCGCCTACTGGTTTACCAGTTGCAAAAGCGGGGTCCAGGGGCTCTCAAGCTTCTTCTCCAGGGCGCCCTTCTCTCATGCTTTGATCATCTATTAGACGTCTTTGCTAGACGTCTATTAGACCATCTTCGATCGAAACATAGACATCTTAAAGACGTCTATTAGTCGTCTATTTTCCCTGTAGGACGGCATGTTCCACAGCAGAAGAAACTGTTATCTTTGTCTGTTGTTGTTACCTGGCTGGGGGTGCGCAAGAGGCTATCGCAGACGTCCCTACAGACACCTTGGATTATCTTTGATTTTTAGGGTGGTGACAGCTGTGAATTCCCTGGCCCTGAAAACCCTCAGAGATGCATATTTTCAACTTGAGCGGTGCATTCGGAGCATTGACATGGGCGTTATTAATGTAAAATAATTTCATTCAAAAAGAAGCATTTTCGGCGCGCTTCACCAGCGAGAGGCTAGCTGCTTAATCGGCATCGTCGGAAGCAGTATGAAAAATTTTGCGGGCATCTCTCAAGTGCTTAAAAAATATTTTAGCT
>NW_026267255.1:215093-220299 GCF_000697945.3 Frankliniella occidentalis | reverse complement strand
AAGCTCTACTGAAAATACTTGGTAAAAAAATAGCACTAGTACAATGGTGCAAACAAAATAGAAGGAATATAAAGGTTCTTCAAACAAGAGAGTGGAACACGCTACATTTCTAAATTGAATATCGAGTAAAACATATGAGAACTACTCAATCTCTACAAGCAAAAACAACACAAAAACTATTAACTGCAAGAGAGAGCTGATTAGAACATCTTTGGTTTAAATAAATGAGAACAATGGAGTGGCGCTTGATACAAAGTAAGTTAAATCCATAAAAATATTTAAAATGTGAAGTTAAAGCAGGAGATCATAAACTATAAAAGTCGCCCGCTCTCAGCCAAAATCTGTTGAAGACAACGATTAATATGGGCTAAGTAGGCGCGCAATTTCTCCTAGTTCTAGTCTCGCACAGAGTGTCTCCGGCCCCATGGAACTCTCACGGCCAGCTTTGACTTCGTGTCCATTTTCAGTCGTAGAAATTTTAGCAGTATCCCCTAGTGTACTTTGAACAAATCTAAGCCATTTCAGTGCTAATTGACTTTGTTTTTGAGCCATTCTAAATCCCCTCGAGGTGCGAGGCCAAGTGTGTAGGGTTGCAAATGTTTGTACCTGTACAGTGTCATAAAAGCCGAGGACAGTGTGAGACAGTGTTGTAGCGGATCAAACCCGCACATTTCCAGAAACGTTTTTCGAAAGGACTCCATACTACGCATAAGTATAATGGTGTCACTTTGACAGTATGAGATCAATTCACAATGAAAATTAAATACGTAGCCATAATTTACTTGCTGTTGATACCACGAGTCAAATTCTTGTTTTTCTTTCAGTGTCATGGTGGATGTGCAATAAAAATGTTTGTCGGGCATTTGTCTAATATAGCCATAATTCTCTTTTTTGGAGAACAACAAGCTAGGCCCGCTCTTCCGCTAAACCAAGTTGCCAGCTCCACTTCGCTCCACCGGCAACTCGGTTCGGCAGGGAGCGGGCCCAGCTTGGCCTGCCGGCGGCGTTTGTCGTCTGGCATGCCAAGAATTACAAAAAGAAAATAAAAAGCAATGAAAGGAAATGCATGTTTTAGCGAAATCGGAGGTGAATCGGTCGACAATTTACCTGTGCTCATCTCCACGCGGCGCCGCACCGCCAAGTGCGAGGACCGCCGGGGGGTCTCCTGAAGGGACTGTTGAGCCCGCGGAGTGGTTCTCTGAAAAAAAAATACATTACGCAAAAATCACAGTGACGCGTTCACTGTTATCGCACGCACACGCACACGCCCGCACACACACGCACACCCCCCGCACACACAAACACACACTTGCAACCACACACACACACACGCACACACGCACACACACGCACCCTCACACACACCCTCACCCGCTTACGCACACACACTCGCACACACACTCACGCACACACTCGTCTCAGTATAAAAGCGAGGTGGAGCACAAATTCGGCGTCATTCACGACGACACAGCCACGGTACACGATGTTTCCCTCGCACAAAGAAATGGCCGAAGCCATCAAGAGCGAGTCAAAGAAGTGTGATACGAAGTGCACGGGCGGACCACAGTGTCGCGTAGAGTAGCTCGTGCGCACAGAATTTAGCTTGCGCGAAGCACAACGCAATCATAACGTTGACGTGAACGAGAGAAAGAACGCTTTCCGAGAGAAGAAAAAGTAACTCACTACTGGCGCCGTAGTGTTGCTCTGCTGCTGCTGCTGCTGCTGCTTCTACTCCATCACACCGTTGTCGCGCTGTAAATGCTGCCGACACTGTTGCTGCGGGACGCCCTCTCCGTCCCCTTGCTGTATATGCTGCTGTTGATGCTGCTGGTGCTGAAGACGGTCCTCATACTCTCGGGGCTGCTGTCCCGCAGCGACGCAGGACTAGCCCTGGCACGACAGCACATCACACACAAGCACGTAGTGGCATCGTAGTGGCTGAGGCTGGACGAAGTGCCGGGGCGTGTTGACCCCTACGACGGGGGCCTCAAGGGGCTCCAGTTTCACATTAGGGCGATAAAACAAACACCCGCACACTGAGACCACGGCCGGGGGCCGGTATTACTACTTCCCAGTTGCGGTCGTGGACGACCCGCTTGTCGCATGCGCATTCCTAGACCCGGCCCAGCTTCCGGTCGCAGTCGGGGTTGCGGCCCCAGCCGTCGCAGGTCTTACACATGTCTGCATAGCACCCGTAGCGGGAGGCGTCCTCGGCTGGCGGATGGAATGGGTATTTGTACAGGTCCCACCACAGGTCACGGCCCCACTGCTCGCAGGCGGCGCAGAGCACGCCGTTGTGGTGCACCTGTTTGGAGTAGTGGAACCACACCGCCACGAAGCAGAGCTTGCTCCTGATGCTCGTCCCGCGGAAACGAACTCCCATCGCGGCGATGAGTCGTGGGCGGCGGCCGGGTTAAAACTGCGCGGGTGAACAACGCGATCGCCTCTGTTCATTTTTCTTTACCTCGGGGCGGGGTAGGGGGGCGTCGGGTCGACGTTGTCCGGTGGCTGTGTCGGCTGCTCGGTCGGCTACCTGTAGCTCAAGCCACGCGGAGCGGGTGGGCGGCGGGCGGTCTCGGTAGGGGTACACGTTCTGGGCATTCACGACCAACTTTTTGTGCGTGTGTTCGTGCTCTATGCGCACAAGGAGGTCGTTGACCCTGTCACGGATAACATAAGGGCCTTCCCGCTCTCGGACTAATTTGCGGTTGTCCGGCCCCGGGGCGATACAGCCAGACGCGGTCTCCCGGCTTGCCGCTAAAGAGTATGGCCTACGTAGAGGTTCTGTTTGGTACGGAGTGAGACCGCGTTGCGGGAGGCGCGTGCTTCTTCGTGGATGGTCCGCATCGTGGAGCGCAGCCAGCGTCCTCGCACGGAGCGGCGTGGGCGTGTGCAAGAAAGCGCCCTTCCGGGGAGGTACTTCGAGAGGCTGCACCGCCTCATGGAGGACTGGCTTTTGCGGAATGAAACCGACGCCACCTACATCCTGGACGGCACCCTCGACCCCGGCCAAGTCCTGGAAGCAGCGCTGGAGGTCATAGAGAAGGCCGCGCGGGACCTCTACAGCGGCGCACCGACCAGCTGCACCCCCCCCCCCCCCACGGGCCTGGGATCATACTGGCCGTCGACGAAGTAGTTGACGACCTGCGTGGAGGCGTCCTCGTTCGTACCTGGACGTAGCCGGTACAGAGCCTGGAGGCGCATGCCGTAGGCCGTAGGCGTGCGCGTTCTCCTTGGCAAGCTGCCGGCACGACCAGAACGGTGTTCGCCGCTTTCCGAACGCCTCCGCGAAGGCCGTGGTCAGGAGCTCGAATGACCCCTTCTGGGCTGCGGCAAGGGTCGCATAGTAGGACCGCGCCGCGCCTCCGAGGCAAGCCGCGAGGGCGGCTCGCTTGGAGCGGTCGTCGTGGCCGCTGAGGATCGCCGCGCACTGCTCTGAGTGCTCCGCGTAATCCCAGGAACCGTCGTGCGGGAGTACGTTCGCAAAGTCCCCCCGAGTCACAGAACGAGGAAGGAGGTGGAGGGGGTACGGGTGGCTCGGGGAGCCGAGGCTTTCCGAACGGTGCTGGGGGACGGTCGCGTCGTCTGCTAAGTCGATTGGGTGGCGGGCTATTTTCCTGAGGAGCTGCTTTGTCTTAAATCTACAAGGAAAATGAATGACAATCGTAGAAAAGTAGTTGCAGCCTTAGCCATAATTGAGGCCGATCAGTTCCTCAAATTGTACGACGAAGAAAGTGATTCTGATCTATAGTTTGGGGTACACGAAAACCTCAACTGCTATTTTCCTGGAGATGAATACATAATTGGAGATAAGGCTTATCCAATTCTCACTTGGTGTATTCCCCCAGAGAAAGGGAGAGGGGAAAGAGGTGCAATAAAACCGTGCCCCGCAAAACATCTGGTCACTGGGCTCACCGAGCTTCGGGCCTGGTCCCCCGTGCGTAAGCGCACTAGCGCCGCCGTTCGGCGCGCCTATTGGTTAGGCGGGATGGGAATGGGGAAGACCCTGTTCCCGTATACCCTCTCTTTAACTCGTCTCGGGTGTCAGCGCCGCAGGCCTAGCTATATGTGCGCCAGGCGCGTCGCAGCGTAACAGTAGGGTGGTTCAAACCCGAAAAGTGTTTCTTTTTGTGGGGGCGGACACGTCAAAAGTTTTGTTTTTTTATGCAGATTCCGAAAAAAAATACCTCAAAAATCTACGACAAAAATTAGGGGTCGCGCAGGAGGGTTGAAGTTTAACATAGGTTTCTTATGGGAGTTACATGTTAAAAACTAAAAAACTCGCCTGGACCCCACAGTTTACGTTGGAGAATTTTTTCTTTGCGAAATTCGTAATGTACGTCGAAAACCGAGTTAGACGATGTGTGGCACGCCCCCCTGCGCCTTTTCGTTCCGGATTAAAAATATGCAAATTTTGCTATTTTTGGCCTTTTTTGGTGGTATTTACATATGTTCTATTCTGGAACGAAAAAGCGGAGGGGGGCGTGCCACACATCGTCTAACTCGGTTTTCGACGTACATTACGAATTTCGCAAAGAAAAAATTCTCCAACGTAAACTGTGGGGTCCAGGCGAGTTTTTTAGTTTTTAACATATAACTCCCATAAGAAACCTATGTTAAACTTCAACCCTCCTGCGCGACCCCTAATTTTTGTCGTAGATTTTTGAGGTATTTTTTTTCGGAATCTGCATAAAAAAACAAAACTTTTGACGTGTCCGCCCCCACAAAAAGAAACACTTTTCGGGTTTGAACCACCCTAGCGTAACAGTGTTTCGTGAAATATCACGAAGCCTGTTACGCGAGACGTGGTCTGGCGTACATATAGCTAGTCTAGTGCTGGAACGGTAACAGTTGGAAGTAGATTGTGCTCGGCGAGCAGTTCAGGCGTAATGTCAACCCATCCTGGATTGTTCCCTAAGACAGCAAAAGAAATTGTTACTTTGAACATAACCCATAAAACACAACTTGCTCGTGCACAAATTTCCCCACTTACCGTTCACGTTCGTCAATAAAATCCTGCCGTCCTTGTACATCGCTTCACCATCTACGATGACAGGATGCTGACGGCTATTGACAACTTCGTCCATATTTCTTGTTGTTAAGAGTCTAGCACAGCACAATGAAAGGTCCCTTCAGAAATTCCTCCGACTTCGCGCCACTTTCGCCTGGGTGACTCAGTCTCCTCACTATTTTGTGGGGTGGCGGA
>NW_026267255.1:212450-215043 GCF_000697945.3 Frankliniella occidentalis | reverse complement strand
CAAGTTTATACCTCTTCAGGTTTTGATCAATGGGAGCCGTCCAGCGCATAACCAGTTTCTTTGGAGGAGATTCCACTGACTCCAAGTGTTTAATTGCATGAACTAACACCTCTTGATCAGCGAAATACACCAGGATGTCCAGGGTCTGAACGAACTCCCAATGATACCTAAACACTTCATTGATGGTGCAGAAAGCAACCTCTTCGTTCAAGGCCAAACATGGCAGACTGTCCCAAGGGTCTTCCGAGGGTGTAGCAAATGCTACTGCCTCCCTCCCCTCTCGACGTAGTTTCATAAGTTGCAGGACCCGCTTTATCTCCTCTCCCGGAACACATCCGTGAGCGGAAACGTGTCCCAGGTTCCTCAGGCACTGTGCAAGGAGGGACTGCATGTCGACTGCGCACACGGTACAAAACATACATTTCGATACCTCCTATTAATATGCGCTTATTTCTTTTTAGCCCAAACAAACCCGCTCATTACTAAGGGCTCTAAACAGAACCGCTCATCTGCGCGGGTCCTACACAGAACCGCTCATCTCTCTGAAATACGGGCAGGTGATTCCCAGATTTCAATGGATGTTCCTAGGTGCTGAGCTTCAATTTAGAAACAAAAAATGTAACATGCCCTCTTGTCTGTACTGGAACATCATATTTAAACTACTATAGCCCGTAAAAGCCTCCGATATTGGGTGATATTATAGTAAATACGAGGGACAACATAACCTAACCAGCGCCCCGGCCGCGAGCAGATGAGCGGTTCTGTGTAGGGCCCGCGCAGGTAAGCGGTTCTGTGTAGAGCGCGAGGTGATGAGCGATTACGTTTAGCCTAAAGAATTATAAGCGCATATTGATAGGGGGTACCGATTTAGACTACTACCCTCACATTGGTACTTCCTTGACAGAATGAATGGCTGCTAAACACGCGTTTGCAGTGAACAGGGATAACGACACCTCCGAAAGCGGAGTGTACATTTTAGTAAGTATTGTTTACTGTTTGTAGCATTTAGTATTTTCTGCATCAGCTAGTTCATAACGTACATGAAATACTTACCTAAAGTCCATGGTGACGCACCGCACGAACGCCCCCAGAACGTTGTTAGAGTGATGCTGTGTATGAATGCTCTCAGTACTCTGGGGACCACTAGCCAGCATATGTGCTCCAGTAAAGTGTCCAAAGTCATTGGCAATCCATTTACATGCCCGGAAAAGCAAGAATCTACCCTCCCTTAAAAGTTCTATTGAATGCCGTCTCCCTGTCTCCACCACGCCGGTCCTCTCGCGCCATCAGAGTCAATCATCGCACCAAAGTCCGAATTAATGCCTTTTATGCAATAAGTGTCTTAATTCCCAACCGAATTCAATGATTCAAACGACAGAATGCTTGTCTCGCTACAACCGATGCGACGGCAGCGTCAGAAATGCAGAATGATCTCTTTGTCACCACATTTCCACATTACGTCCGGAGCCCCCCCCCCCCCCAGGGGCGGATCATGGTGTCAATCGTAAAATAGTAAACTGGGATGCATTACATTTCCCAACTTAACACTGAAGATATAATGGCACTACTAAATTCTACAAGCAAAATCAAGGTTAAGTAAAAAAGAGTAAACATAAATGCAATACATTATCGAACTAAACTGTGAGGAAAAAAAATAGCTTTCTTTTAAATTTCTACAAGCAAAATTTAAGGGAGAAAAGAAACGTGAAACATTGAACTTGAACAAGGTACATTGCCTTGCTAAATACTGATAGAAAATTGTTCGAATAAATTATACAAACAAAATTGAGGTAGTATATCAAACGTTAAACATAAAGGTAAGAAATATTAAGTAGTTACCGCAAATGTTTCACATTGTGAAATAAGTACTGAGTGAAAAATAATAAACGTAAAATATTAGGTTAAATGAGAGTAAACTAACATATTTTAAGAAGGGGAAAATAGCACTACTAAACGCTTCAAGCAAAAAGGGCAATCTTAAAACAATAAATTGGAACGCATTGAAATATAAGCGAATACTGAGGGGGAAAACACAAAGCTCTACTGAATCTCTACAAGCAGAGTAAGTTATGATAAAGTAAAAATCTTAAGGCAACAAATTTGAACGTGTTACATTATAGATTGAATACTTGGTAAAAAAAATAGCACTGCTACAATGGTGCAAACAAAATAAAAGGAATATAAAGGTTCTTCAAACAAGAAAGTGGAACACGCTACATTTCTTAATTGAATATCGGGTAAAAAATATGAGCACTACTAAATCTCTACAAGCAAAAACAATACAAAAACTATTAACTGAAAAAGAGAGCTGATTAGAACATCTTTGGTTTAAACAAGGAGGCCCGCCCTTCCGCCAAACGGAGTTGCCAGCTCCACTTCGCTGCGCCGGCAACTCCGTTCGGCAGGGGCCGGGCCTGCTTGGCCTGCCGGCGGCGATGGTCAGGCCTTCGGCCCGACCTTTTCAGTCTCGCGATTTACCGAAGTGCATAATCAAATAAATAATGTGACCCGTAAATCACTTTGCATATTTGAGTAAACTAACGTGTCCGGTGGGGGGCCTGCGGCCCTAGAAATTTGCTCCTTGGACATGAGA
>NW_026267255.1:192892-207340 GCF_000697945.3 Frankliniella occidentalis | reverse complement strand
GGGGGTCGCCTCCGTGAGCAGACTCATTATGCTCGTCTTTGACGCCACTAGCGTGGAGAGCAGCATCCGCAACTATTTACACTATTCACAAATTTGAAACAACGTCGATGCTCAGGCGTCAGACACCGTTCTCTATTGCTGGGAATGGAACGGGGAAAGCGTACCACTCTACATCACATTCATCATTTGATGAAATATGAGTCATTGACCGGTCCCCGTGCACATCAAAGAGGCTCTAGATGATACGCAGACCACGGGCTTCGACGCTGTCGGGGACAGCAATGGGGGCGGTCGGGAGTGTGTAGAGGCGTTTCCGTCCATCACCTCCCGTTAGAGTAAGCGGAAGTAACCGGATGGTCCGCAAAGCTTCCAGACGACACGCGGACGCGTGGACACATTTCGCACTTCGCTCCGCATATCCCGTCTATTTCTACAGCAGCACAGACATATGAAACAACAGAGATTGCGCGTGTCGCTCAGCGCCGCAGCAAAGAGGCGATAGCGGTAAAGGGCACAGCATCTACCCGTCATAAAGAAATTTGAGGAAATCTATAGAGACTACCGACCAAAGTTACGATTAATACGTTGGCTTGCAGTTCAAAGGTTGTGAATTGCAATTAAAGCGCTGTTGGTGTTTAGAAAAAAAGTGTTTTTATAAAAAATGTTGGTGAGTGTTGAAACAGATGGAAGCGACTTGGAGGCTTTTGTTCAAGCGGTCATGTGATTGAATTTTCAGAGTGTAAATATTTATTAAAGAGGTCTCGAAATGGTATAACATGGTTGGAAATGGTCTTGAAATGGTTGAAATGGCCTTAAATGGTTTGAATTGATTTGAAATTGTTTGAAATGGTCTTGAAATGGTGGAAATTGTCTTGAAATGGTCTTGAAATAGTTGAAATAGTCTTTAAATGGTTGAAAGGGCCTAGAAATGGTTGAAATGGTCTTGAAATGGTTGAAAAGGTCTTGAAATGGTTGAAATGGCCTTGAAATGGTTTAAAATGGTTTGAAATATTTGAAATTTGAAATAGTAGTGTACACCAAAATTTGAAGTTGTTTACCCCTCGGGGGGTAAACAACTTCGCGTGCGATGCTGTACGCCCGGCCCATGATGCTCCTCAGCGAAAGACTTCAAATTTTCAGGGGATCTCCAGGTTCACTCCCACAAAACAAAACGCCTACCGCAAATCCTGCCAGCCACCCTTAAGGGGCTGAAAGGGGGTATCGAAGAAAACAGGAAAGGCCAAAGAAGTGGGAAAAAAATTTTTTTGTTATGATCTCCTGAGGGGTAACTTTCGGGCCGAAGGCCCGCTACATTATTTGATTATTTTCTTTAGAAAATTGCGTAAACGAAACGGTCGGGCCGCAGGCCCGAGCGTCGGCACCGGCAGGCCAAGCAGGCCCGGCCCCTGCCGAACGGAGTTGCCGGCGCAGCGAAGCGGAGCTGGCAACTCCGTTTGGCGGAGGGGCAGGCCTGCTTGTTTAATTTTAAGTCTATGGAACATAACCCTTACAAGTGTTTACATAAAATAAAACAATTTCCAAAAAAAGCTTGGTGTTCTATGACATTTCTTCCTTGTCTTTATGTTAGAGAGTAAGATGATAACCAAGTGTAAACTATGAGAGTACTATATCATTTAGTTTGAACCCCATTGTGAACTTATCCGCTGACTATTTGCATATTTTTATTTTGACCCTCCAAGTCAGTAAATAGATATGGTTGAAAATCTTTGTAGTTTTAAAATTTAATGGTTCCCTAAACTACTTTTGAATATATCTGAGTAGGGAGAGGTGCTCCAGCTTTGATATTTTAGCCACACAAAATATGAATGATTCCTTTAAGTTGTGGTAACGGTAATTCTGATTAAACTAGTTTGGGAGGGGGGCACCCTAAAAATATATGTTCAACTCATTCAGCTTCACCTTTACCATGATTAAACAATGAAATAAAGCATGTCACTCCATCTTTTTCAAGTTTTGAAGGGTAAAGGATAACACAAAAAATGAACTTTAAAAAATATTTAATGCCTCATGGGCCAGTCACATAAATTTTTTTTTTTTAAAGTTGATCACAGCATAAATCACAGAAAAAATGAAGGTGAAACGATACTCTCTAGGGATGAGGTGATGATTGGTAAAAAAAAATTATGGGTGTTTAAACGAGACCCTAGAGAGATGAAATGACACGATCACATTAAAAAAACAAGCAGGCCCGCCCTTCCGCCAAACGAAGTGTCATCTAAAATCTCTAATCCAGCACCAGACTTTAACCTCTAAAGCATCAGCAGGTAAGATATTTTACATGTTATGTTGGAATTTCAATTTTAGGTTCTAATTAAGAGATGCCTCTACAGAATCCCGTCTGGGTAAATGGTTGTCGCTCCACAAGTGAAGTCGCCTCATACAGGTTCTCAAGATTTTGATTGGCGATTGGATGAGGACTGGACTACGTATCATGAGAGGAAATTCAGGAAATAGTTATTCAAGGAAATGATCAAGAAACTTCGTAATTAGCTAATTTATTTATTCATTGTTGCAGTGCTGCAAAGAGAAAAAGAAAGGTAATAGAGTTCTCATTTGTAGTTAAATGCAACATCCCAGTCTCAGCAATCAATTAATCGTACATCAACTTGATCTTAAAGTGAAAATGAAAGTATTTGTATACTTTTACTTTTAAAATCTGATGATTAATAGGCTAATAAGTTAGCTTACAGTTAATTTGTTCAGATAAATTATTCTAGGATATGTTCAAAATTTACTGTTACATTTTTACTGTTATCTGGGGAATTATATGATTGATTCTTAAAGACTGGGCATTAACTATCCAACAGCTAATCATTCTTTACGTACCATCTAGGAAGCCGCGAGCAACTAGACTGATCTCTTCCGCTAGCTCGGGCAAGACTCGCGCTCCAATAGCCCAGAGTGCGATGACTACTGACACCTCGATTAGTCTCCAAAAGCGGGGTCTGAAGATAAAAGAGGTATGTCATTATCGGGGTAGACTGCTACTGAAATAGACCATTTCCACCGGAAGCAGAAGAACACTAGCAATCAAAAACTACCGGAAACAGTATTCAATTTTGACTATCCAAAGAGTGAGAAGAGATTGACGGAAAGAGCTCTTTAAAGTATATGTGTTTCTAGTTCTTTTTGATTTCTTTGATTTTTCTTCCTCTCTCGGTGGAATGGTCTATTAGGACCAGAAAACTTGGTCATAATACATCTGCTACACTTTGTTGTAGTACGAATAAGCTTTTGGAAATGAAAGAGAGGAGTGACAACGCAGATTCTGGTCTGCCATACCCGGTAGAAAAATCTTACAAACTGCTAACACAGTGTGTTGCTGCTTTGCACAGAAGATCTTTCTAACAAAGTGACCAGCCATGGGCCACGAGCCATAATCCTCAGACCGTCATTCCTAAAACCGAGAGCTATGGCCATGGCATGGCACATGGCTACGGCCCCCGCTCAGTGTGGGGGCACCTCCAGTATTATGCGTTATTTGCCTCTTATATTTAAAAAAACACGTCATTTTTGTAAAACAGCAAATGTTTATGTGACATAATTGGCATTGTTCGATTCATTGGTTAACTCCATAAAGCCGCCGTTCAATCTTTGCCTGCTGTCCCCATGGCTGGTCACTATCAGTTCTTTAAAATTTTGAATGAAATAATGTAGTTTGACTTACTGTTGCGGCCGGCGCTGGCGCCGCTGTTGCCGGGCGGGAATCTTATATCCATTTTGTTTTTTTCCCATCTTTATTCTTAACTTTCTTTCTTTCTTAACTTTCTTTCTAAGGTACCACACCGTCACGCTTTGACCGGGTTGACGAGAGAGAGAGAGAGGTGGGCGAGAGTGCGTGCGGTAGGTCAAGAGTTGGATGAGGTAGCAGACTCGATCTCCTGGCACTAGGCCAGGGTTTATAGACCGGTGAGACCAGTCCCAATAAACACAGAAAAGTCACAAGCACGTCCTAAGGTCAAAATTTCGGCTTTAGTGGGGGAAGGATCTTCGCCTCCTTCCTTTCAACATAGTTGTAGCAGGAGTGGCAATGCATAAATAGCTTACTATTGTCTCTTAAAGAATGAAAACTTTTATCAAATAGAACAAAAGTGGTTATACCAAGGTGCGAAATATTGCTTTTGGTAGGATGTCTTATGTTTTTATTTGCTGTTCCAGGGTTGTCACCTTGCGGTGGCGACTGTTTTTGTTGACTGTGGACAGTTGACTGTCTCGCCTGCTTGCCAAGCTCCCAGCCGAACCGAGTTGCCTGAAAGCTTCTGCCTTTTATGTTGGTGGACTCTTTCCTTATCAGCTGCAAATAAAATGACACGTTACTCCTGCTTTGAGAACGTTCTATTGGTGTAAGTAAATTTACGTTTAAATACCCTTGGTAACCCTTGGTGCAGCATTCTAACCTGACTTTCTTGTCCACAGGACGACTACCTTATCTGACACATTATATTTAATAGTAGGGCTGCAATGGTTTCTTCCTCTTCACTTCATCCCCTGGAAGTAGTGTACCTGAAATCTTTTAATGCCTTTCCTTTACTAGTCCCAGCGAAAAGTCTGCCTTTTCCTCTCCCCCTCTCGCCTACACTACTATGCTGTCCGTGCTTTGAAAAGGGGACGAATATATGTTTTGTAACCTGTGTTTTCTTTTTTTTTTTTTCGCAGGTTGTGTTTCTTCATGGCCATTTGCATATTTCTGACTGCAGGATACCCTACTCAAAGAGTAAAGACACTTACTAAATACATGTGAGTTTTAGCATTTATGCTGAATTTTATCTTCTGTTACCCCTACTCTGTTAAATTATGTTTTGTCTCTCTGCAGCACTGGCGTTCTTCGAATCTACCATGTCATATCGTCAGCTGGCCTGTCTTTCAGATTGATGTTAAGAGTGCATAATGCTTACAAGTAAAATGCAATGCGTCTTTGGCGAGGGGTCGTCAACTCTCCTTGGCCGTGTACGGAGGAATATTGAAATATTACAAATACTATTGGTAATATTGAGCCAATTTTCAGGCTGTGACGTCATATTACAAGAAAAATGTGTATTATCGAGGTAATATTACCAGGAATATGGCTAATATTGGTGTAATATTTGAGGTAATATCAGTCTGTGTACGGAGGAATATCGAATTTGACGACCCCTCGCCCGGTTACATTAGGTTTTGACCCACAACAAATTCGCAACAATTCGCCGCTTTGGGGATTTGTAGTAGTACCTATGACTAACAAATCCTGAGAATTCCCACGAAATCCCATCGGCCAGATCTCCGGAAATGGCCCTCGAAGTCCGCCATTTTGAATTTCCGGGGCTTAACTGTTTTTTGGCCATAGCTCGGACACCAGACCACCCACAGAAGTGATAGACATGTCATTTTGACCGCAAAGAATAGGGCTACAATTTGAGTATATCGAACGTACTCTTTGAGCAAAATTTCAGTGAGATTTCCTCGGAAAATGCTGAAAAAAATATTTCACAAGTTTTCTAACTTTTCTTTCTCCACGATTATCTCTAAAATGGCAAGGAAATTCGCTAAATGTAGTTTTCTAAACGTTGTAGAGAATTTCATAACGAAGAAATCAATATACGGCACAAAAGTGTGAAAAATGCACCAGAAAGTGGGAAAACCGAATTTTATTCGCCGCGGCGCGCCTGCCCGGCGCGGCCGGGGCGGAGCCGGCCAGCTGGTTGGGCCCCGCGCGTCACCGCTGCTCCAGCCCTGCGATGTCCAGATCGTCTGTGTGGCCTGGTACTCGCCTAAAAACAGTTAAAAGTAGACAATTTAATTTTCATTTGTACATTTAATTTTTTTTGGGGGTGGGGGTGGGGGGCGTGATCCTAGCTATCTCACATCCGAATAGATGTTTTGTTGTCATGCGTAACCCGGATCATCAATGGTAGCCTCTTCTTCTGCATCCTCTGGCTCCTCGCAGGCTGGAAGCTGTAACTGTTTAACACGATTTTAACACTGACTGTTTGGTGCTTAATATTTATTTACATTTATAGATTTTGGCCAACCTCTCGCATGGCGTTGCCGCAGGTCACTCCGTTACATTTTCCGCACATCGCCGAGCATTTCCTCCCGGCGGCGTAGCAGGAGCACCGTCTCGTCGAACAGTTTCCAGCGCAGCCGCACGCTGACAGCTCCAGAACCTCAGGTGGTGCTGGTGGCAGGAGTGTCATCACGGGCTGAAAAATATTGTTCACCACCTTCCACCCCCATTTAGTTGGGTCAAGCTCAGCCCCGCGCCATTCCTGCACTTGATAGTAGGCTCGGAAAGAATGTTGCCGCGCCGCCGCTGAGGAAGGGGGCAGGTACTTCATGTCAATGTCGCTGCTGATCGGCTTCTTTGCGACTGTGCGCAGATATGCAGAGAAACGGGCAACGTCTAAAAATTGGTCCGATGAGCCATAGAGAGAAAGAAGGAAGGCCTCTCCGGCAGTCGCTATTTCCTCGGCCGACGCTCCCTCGCTGTTGAAAATCGAAATAATTCTTCGGAACTCTTCTTTGTCTTGTAGTTTCTGGAGTGGATCTTTTTTTCCCTTATTGTAAGGTGCTGATGTGCTGTCACACCCGGTCAGCGCGTGAAGAACTAAAAGGTCAGCTGCATCTCCCAATGACATCCGAATTGTGGGAATGTCGTACACCTTGCTTTTTTTCCCCGGCATTAACATGGACAGGGACTCCGAACCGTCTGATAAAGCTATCAGGAGAGCAAGCACATCTGTGTCGTTCCCTACAACAACGACATTTTCACCAGTTGTTTTCGTGAGTTCTATAGCAGTGGTTGCTATCAGCCGATCAGCGTCTCCGGGAGCCTTCACCACTGTGACTCCTTTCTCACGGAGGTCATGTGACAAAAGGGCGATGAGCTGCTCCTTGTTCTTCCCGTTAGTCAAAAATTTAGCCTGTGTGGTCACTACAGGAAGGTTTGGCTCTACTTTGATGTCGGCGGACATGTTTTTCGCCCCCCGCCGCATGTGTTCCACGTCCTTCACACTAGGCCCACCCGCATACCCGTCGAAAACAACAGTGCTCCTACTCGTGTATAAACGCTGGACAAAGGAAGAGTACGTAGCCGCGACCTGTGCGTATGTGGCTGGGCGTGGCCAGGACACGCGCTGCAGGAGATGGCCTCCGTCGAGAACATACAGGGGGTTGGCGTTGGCAGAGAGAACAGCCGAGGACTGCAACACTTGTGCGAGAGTGGATTTAGTGCCTTTGTGCATAAAGCCCGATTTATCGAACAGGGAGGAGGGTACAGGCCCTAGCTCGTATTTAAAGCAGTCACCGAGGTCCACATCAGCAACAACACAGCGTACACGATGGAGTACAGTCTCGCCGTTAACTTGGACTTCTTCTCCCCGGATTTGCACCGCAGGCCGGACTGAAGCAAGATTAGTAGCACGGTCTTTTCTGTGCAGTGTGAGCTCCCCATACTTTTTCCCTATCGAACGTGACATGGCTTGAACGCCAACTTCTAACGACATGTCACAGTTCACAGCAGCTGTCGCCTTGATTCCAGAGGAAAGCGATCGAAGGTCTTGACACTCCTGGAACGGATCGTGAGCCTGGAGCCACCCCAGCATTTTTGTCAGGTCGTTCTGGTCGCGAATCTGTCTTGACTCTCGAAGGTCGACATGCTGCTCAGATGTCAGCGTCGATTTCCCGGTGTAGCTTTCGAGAGCACGAGTTAAGAGAGTAGTCAAAGGCATTGCGTGTATGAATGTAGATTTGGTAGCTTCGGTGATCCCGCGACCATGTGTAAGACCACTTTTGACCTTAAGAGCTCTCATGAGCGACTGCTCGATAACTAAATCGGGCCAAACCCCACAAAAATATCTATCAAATCGACGTATCACAAAACCGCCTCCTCTAGTGTACTTGTCGAATTCCAGTGGATGCATTTTTGTTTCCAGGGAAGAAACTTGCTGCAGATAAATCTGTGCAGCCTTTGCGTAAGGCAAATGACCGGCAGCGTGGAAAACTGGACGCATCTTGCGGATGGACAGTAAATGCAGCCCCCAGTTTCCTGTCTTCTGAGCGAGGATAAAAGCACGCAAAGTATTTACGTGCTCAAAATAATTCAACCAAAGTCTACCTAGCCGCCCGGAGGACAAGTCTCTCACGACAGTGTCCAGCATGCAGACCGCTTCCTTTAGGCGTTCGTCGTTCGCAGCTGCTTCAAAATTTACCTTGGATTGTGAAACTTCATTGAAGAGCGAAGAAAGACAATTTTTCCGTGATCTATCGAGATACGCCGCTTTTCTTGACAGGAGAGCAAAGATACAACTTTGTGCCAAAAAATGCCCTCGTACAGCTCTGGAGAATGCTTTCGCAGACATCATGTGTGGAACTGTTTTCGGTGCGTACGCCGTTCCCCACATCTCTTCCAGTCCACTCCCAGCCATTAAATAGGATATGGCATGCATAAACGACATGAGTAAATGAAAACCACCAAGAGAAATGACAATAGATTTGAGTGGGGAACCCTCCGCAGCTGCCAGGACCATTTCCGTGGTCTTCATGAACAGTGGATGGTCAAATGTCACAATGGTTGTTTTTTGCTTAACAGCTTCGGATTCAGCAGCTGCATATTCTAGAGCGGTGCAGATTGTGGTCGGGTTAGTGGCTTCTAAATTAATAAAGGGAACCGGTAGAATGGCAGATTTTTTGCAGGGTGCGCTTGTTGCCGTCGCCTTCTGTAAGAAACCTGTCCAGCCTGGAGTCGGAGCTGCTTGAAACACTGTTCCAGCAAGCCACAGGTAGTTCAGATGTTTTGCTGCATTCTCATGGGAAAGAGCTGATTCAGTTACGAACTCGTATGGCTGCCCGGGCCGTAGATCTTCGACTGTAATTTTTTGGAAACCGGACTCCGGGGGAGGTTTGTAATTTGCGAGAGGAATGGAGCCGTGTAGAGCAACGTCGACCTTTTGATAACCACTACTGCGAGGGACAGTAAATTCCAGGGAAACGCTGGTTGCTGGTGTAATACATTTGATGCCACCCATCACATGGAATGTATTCAAACCGTCGATAGTGGAAATGTCAAAATCTGCGTTGTCGAAGACGAACTGCACAAGGACATTGCCAGTGTCTGTAATGGCGGGTTTGGCGTGCTCTATGATAGATTTCTCATAATTTGCTGCATCAGTGTACGAGGAGCACACGCCCAGAGAGTGTAGTAAGTCAACAAGGTGCCTCGATGCAAAAGACCTGTGGAGATAAACAGACAAGGCATGTTGCAGTGGGGACAGAAATGACCTCGGCCGCGCTGCGCTCACAATTGCCTGTCCAATCATATTGCATTTCAGAATGTAAGGTGCTTGTTTCCCTTTCTTTCCTTTACAGATCAACTCGGTCAGGAGTGTCCGCAGACTCTTTGGCAGCGCCTCCCACCCTCCTTCCTCCACCTCTGGAACCGTTGGATACTGATCAACGTCGTAGGCGTGCCTCCGAATGTCGTCCCGAATGATTGCTGCAGCCGTCTCCACTATCCGCTGTCGCTCGCCCACCTCGGAAGCACGCTTCTGCTGGTACCACGCGCTGCTCAGTATGTCGCTCGCCTTTTCTCCAAAGCAAAGCAGCGTGCACCGGCCTGGCCGCTCATTTACAAGCAGCTTCCCTGCATACCGCTTGCGAAGCTGGGCCAGGGTCCACCATTCACTGTAAGGCGCCGTGGTGTGCTTCCCCATTTCCTCCGTGACCTCCTTGAGTGTGTACTGGCACTCGTCACTGCTCTCCAAGTACTCACAGAGCTTGTTGAAGGCCTCTTGCCTGTCAGCGTCCGGGGGTCGGCCAGGGGTCGCCTTCGCCAGGAGCACGGGTGGTGGGCTGCGCAGCAGGGGGCTGCTCCCGAGTGATGCCTTCCGGGGGCGCTTTGCGTCGGGCGGCGGCGGCGAGGGGGTGCTGACCACTGACTCGGGGGACCGCAGCACAAACTTCCTATCTAGCTTTACAAAATCAGCATAGCATTTTCGGTGATACCGCGCACCTGCCGTGCTAAGGTTGGTCTCGTTGATAATACGAGTGCGTACGACGTGGCCCCACTCGTCGTCTCGGTCGGCGCAGACCTGCAGCAGGTGTGGCTTGGTGGCCTCCCGCGAGATGCTACTGATGGTGAGCTTGGAGGCATTCACGGGGATAGCCACGGCGCAGAAGAGACAGCAGCCTCTGAGGTCGAAGTTCGACTGGGCGGTCCTCTGCGTGAGCACCCTGCTGCTGGACACGGCGGTGGCGGGGGTGTCCCCGGGGGACGAGTCACGCGACGCACGGCGGCAGAGGTCCTTCCGGCACTTCTCGTGGAATCGAACCTAAAAGAGGGCGAATACATAGCAATACCCACCCCCTCCCCGAGTTACAGGTCCCGGCGACCCCCGCTTTGTGGCTGCATACCTGACTGACATCCTGCACATTTGACAGGAACTCAGCAGCGCCGGGGTTCTTGGCACAGGCATTAAGGAGGGCCGGTAACCCCCGGGTGGTGAGCGTGTTTGCTTTCTCCTCTCCAAAAGGCTTGTCACAAATAAAGCACACATTCATTGCTGTTTGCTGTTCAAAGCCACATAGCAACCAGCCCAACAAACAAAAGCCAGCGCAGCGCGGGGCGCGCGGGGCGCGGTGGGGCGCCAGGCGGCCGGCCGGCTCCGCCCCGGCCGCGCCGGGCAGGCGCGCCGCGGCGAATAAAATTCGGTTTTCCCACTTTCTGGTGCATTTTTCACACTTTTGTGCCGTATATTGATTTCTTCGTTATGAAATTCTCTACAACGTTTAGAAAACTACATTTAGCGAATTTCCTTGCCATTTTAGAGATAATCGTGGAGAAAGAAAAGTTAGAAAACTTGTGAAATATTTTTTTCAGCATTTTCCGAGGAAATCTCACTGAAATTTTGCTCAAAGAGTACGTTCGATATACTCAAATTGTAGCCCTATTCTTTGCGGTCAAAATGACATGTCTATCACCTCTGTGGGTGGTCTAGTGTCCGAGCTATGGCCAAAAAACAGTTAAGCCCCGGAAATTCAAAATGGCGGACTTTGAGGGCCATTTCCGGAGATCGGGCCGATGGGATTTCGTGGGAATTCTCAGGATTTGTTAGTCATAGGTACTACTACAAATCCCCAAAGCGGCGAATTGTTGCGAATTTGTTGTGGGTCACCCATACACTTTGAACTAATGTAACTGGGCTCCTTACTTATTAAACCCAAAAGTTAAACCTCTTTTAATATAAACACAACGTCAACGTCATCAAGAGATCGTTTTTTGTTTGTCGTCGTATGATTCGTCCAGTCTCTTGAAATCTTCGCAGACGGAGCAGGATCTCGTTGGTCTCCGTTCAGGTGTCGGGCGTGGGCGGGCGTTGGCGGGGGTTGGGTTCCCGCGAGATACGACACACATGAACGTCACTGACAGTAATGAAGCACTGGTTTTGGCACTAGAGGACGAGACACGATAGTTTTGCAGATCTTCTTTCTTTTTCTGTCTTCTGTTTTTCAGTCACTGACATGAGGCCAGCCACCCTCTCCAGGGCCGCCGACGGCCGTTGATGAGGGAGTGGGGAGGGCCTACGGGGCGGGGCGTTCAGTGACCCAGCAGCAGGGCAGATGTTTTGAAGGGCACTGGCACGGTGCCCCACATTTGGAGGTGAACGACCCTCGGACCATCATACCTCGTACGGCCGTATGGTGCTGGTGCAGCTCAGGGCGGCTGTAGTGCAGTGGCGCCGGGCCCCGAGCGGAGGGCGTGCTCGTGCCCGTGGCGCAGTGACGTCAGGCCCAGCTGATGGGGGCGGGGTCGGAGTCTCGGCGGGAAACCAGCTGACGCTCCTCAGGAAATTCCACGGAAAGGAAGGTGGATGTGGGTCAGGAAAAGCGTGCCGTCGCAGGAACTAGGAACAATTAAAAAAATACGTATGAGCCAACGTGCGTAAAACTAACCCTCTGAGACACACAAAAACAAAATAATCAAAAGAAATTAAATTTTACGAATAACATGTTGCTTTAAAAAATAGGAACTTTAAACACAGTCTTTTTTAGCCCGCTCTTTTGCTTAAAAGCTATATAAGCGGGCTTATGCCATCGCCTCTGTGTCTGTCTGTCTGTCTGTCTGTCTGTCCGTTTCCCAAGAAGGACGTGAGCTAGAGGTTTGAAATTTTCAGGGTATTATTGTTGTCACTTCTGGTCAACGAAACGGTTGGTGCAAATCCTGGCAACTACCCCTGAGTGGGTCTGAGGGAGTAACAAAGAAATAGGGGTTGGTCCAAAAAGTGGATTTTTTTTTTTTTTTATGGTCTCCTTAGGGGTAACTCGTGAAAGTAGAGCCCTATGGGCGAAAATTTCGTCCGTTTGGCTCTATCTCTCACCGTTAAGGCGCTAAAGCGAGTTTCTCTCACGAAAGTGGCCCAAAAATAAATATATAAATTTTAGAAAATATTTGATGGTCTCCTAAGGGGTAACTTGTGAAAGTAGAGCCCTTCGGGCTAAAATTTTGTCCGTTTGGCTCTATCTCTCACCGTTTACGCGCTGGAGGGAGTTTTACCCACGAAAGTGTCTTAAAAATAAATATATTAATTTTAGAAAACATTTGATGGACAGTTTTGTCCTGTTTACTTACAAAAGGGAGTGTTTCTTACCAAACTGGCCAAAACAGAAATATTTTCACTTTTCCAGAAGTACACTTCTGTCTGAGAAGTATGCCGTCGGTTCAAAATTTTCTTCTAAGCAGAAGAGTGGGCTTATTTTATGGTGGGACATCATTAATAAAACGTGTACACTTCCATGCAAAAAAGCAAAAAAAAAAAACAAAAAAAAACAAAAACATTTATTTGTTGTTCGAACACGTTCGGAGTCAATCAGAGTATGTCTGGAAGTATATTTATAACTTCTTCTAGGGCTAGTCTTATGTATCTTTTCATTGGTGTGTTATTTGATTCATAAGCTAACATCAATAACTAAGAAGGGATTTGGCATAACTTGCATGTATTCTACAAACTACGGGACACACAGCCAAAGATGTTCAGCGTATGAAAATAATACTTCGTTTGTTGAGGTTTGATTACGAAGAGGACAGAAAAGGTACCTGGCAAAAATATGGTCCAACGCGAGCCGTCACTCCAGCGGGCCGAAGGCCCGTTTTCGGATAGACGATGTATTACACCATGAAAATTCAGAAAGGACGGGCCGAAGGCCCGTCCCAAACGCCGCCGGCAGGCCAAGCTGGGCCCGCTCCCTGCCGAACCGAGTTGCCGGTGGAGCGAAGCGGAGCTGGCAACTTGGTTTGGCGGAAGAGCGGGCCCAGCTTGTTTTTTTTTTTGCAATAAGAAAGTAAAGGACTAGGGGTTAGTTGGCACACGGTAATTAAAGTAAGGGTTAGTAATCAAAATACTTTGGGGAAAAATTGGTATCAGTTTGCAAAACTTAAGTTAACTTTACTTTAAGCTAGGGGTGCGGCAGGCCCCGGAGAAAGTCGTCCAAGTCCACGGTAGCGCTGTCGGCGGCTTGAGTGATGTCGAAGAGGTCCTCCAGGTCGGTTACCGCACTGGAGCCCGGGCTAGATGCCAGCAGGTGTTGTAAATATTCTCATACCATTTTACTGTTAAGTTGGCTCCCCTGTCTCACGAGCATATATATATCACCACTGTACATTTGAGAGTCAGTCTTCGTTGGAATTAATAAACCTCTGAGATATTATTCAGAACTGTTGACTATCAATCTCCTGCCATCGTTAGAAACATACAACATGGCGCAGTCGGTAGGACTTCTTTTCTTCATCTTTCATAGCAGCGACGACGAAGTCTTCCTTCTCTCGCCCACATGCGCCGATGTAAATCTCAAAGTCATAGAAGAACCAAATCCAGTTCTGATGAACATTGCCCTCAAAGGAGATGGGCGGCGGCACGTTCACTGATGCGGTCATGCTTAGTTTTCAGGGGTCGATTTGAGAGTCAGTCTTCGTTGGAATTAATAAACCTCTGAGATATTATTCAGAACTGTTGACCATCAGTCTCCTGCCATCGTTAGAAACATACAACAGCAGGGGGTCCTCTATCGAATCCCATAGATCCCAGAGGGGCACGTCGTCGTCACTGCTGGAGTGAATAGACGCCAGCGCCGTTCGGATGGGGCTGGACGTCCGGGGTGGCGACGACGTGTGGGTGGGTTGATAGAGGCCGATTGGCAGGTAGGTGGCGTCGGGTAGGGTGAGTCCAGCCTCCGCCAGCGGGACCTCCTGCGGTGGGTCGACGGGTCCCCGCGGCGCTGGTGTTTGTGCCCACAGCTCTGCTGGGGATACCGGAGAGCTGAGGACGCTGTACGGTTGTCTGTCCTGTGCTTCGACCACCAGCGGCAGGACGTACTGGTCCGGCGATAAGTGTGGCTCTGGTGATGATGGTTGATGAGGCGGTGACGATAGTGACGCCGACATGAAGAAGTCCGTTAGGC
>NW_026267255.1:191859-192842 GCF_000697945.3 Frankliniella occidentalis | reverse complement strand
GGCGCCAAGTGCAGAGGAGTGAGGTGATAAGCATTCCGGGCTAAGCTTGCACCGCGCCGCCACCCAAAAGTCACAATTGCGCGCTCAGCTCACTGACTATCTATCAATTTCATATCATGAATTATGGCACACAGAGCTAGGGCGCCGTGCCGGCTAAGAGTGGTGCTAACAGCCACCACCCCACCCTCAGATCACTCACTTTCTGTTAATCTCGCCCCTCTTTAAACACAAGGAAATATGTGTTCTTTTCAGATTATAGATTTCAAAATGCATTTCAGATTTTGACAATCCAGGCGAGGGGCGCAAGGCGCGCTCGTTGGGTCCAGCCGCTGCTTGCTTTTTTGGGACCCGAGTATGTGAAACACGGCTGGACCATCCATTACAATAGCATCAACTTTAGGACACACTTCTAAGTTGCTTCCTCGGAAGCGTCTGTCAAGCAATGAATAAGCTCTGACTTATCACACGATGTCGGCTCTCCACCGAACAACAAAGCTGGCGGCTGAGGTGGATTTTCATGTTTGAAAAATTCATCCAGGTCAGTTTTTCTGTTCGAATTGCAGGTAGATATATACAAACGCCTCGGTGACGATAGTGACGCCGACATGAAGAAGTCCGTTAGGCGCCGGCCGGTGTCTTGGTGGGGGACGCCTGTCCACCGGAGGAGCTCGTACATGATCCCGACGAAACGCGTCAGGGCGCGCTCCACGAGTTCCTCGTGACGCGTTCGGTCATAGGTGCCGTAGGCACCCCCGCGCGTCTGTAGCATGACGCACATGTTGGTCGCACGCTGCACTATTTCTTCGAGGCGGGGGGCGCGCGGCTGATCCGAGGGGCGCGCATGGCGTCGCGTGGAGCGGCGGGCACGGCGTAGTGCCATGATGCACTGACGTAGACACAGGGTAGACACAGACGCACAGGACGAAGGCGCGGGAGGAGGCTGCTGGAGCTGTGCCTTGACCTCGAGCGAACTGTGAACTGGC
>NW_026267255.1:184506-191077 GCF_000697945.3 Frankliniella occidentalis | reverse complement strand
CCCCGAAATCCTTAGTTTGTTTGAAATACATATAATGACTTATAGGTTCTTTTCACAGCGCTGCAAGGGGCACCCAGCCCACCTGGCCAGCCCGAGCCGCCTGCGGGCGGCGTGCAGTGCCCCTCCCAGTTCGATCGGCATCAGTATTTTCACAGGGCATAATTTGCGATTTTTGTCAGAAAATTAGAGAAAGCTAAGAAGATTGCCTTCACTTTGCTTAAATAAAGAGAAAAAGAAAAAACACATCGTTCTTTTGTCAATGAAAGAAGTCAAGAAAGGGCAAACCTTAGCCAAAGTCAACATTATTTATGAAGACAGATTGTTTATCAGAAAACAGATGCATTAATTATTGGCAAGAATATAATATAAGACGTAACAGTTCAGCATTCTTGGATAAAAGCCAGGATAGCTCTCAGAGGTAAAAAATTGACTTAAATTCTTCTTTTTCCTGTTTTTTTTGGGTAGAAAAAGTGAGTCAAGTCAAAGTTTACCGATTTAAGAACAAGAAACATTTTTGAGAAATATCGTAAAATAACAGAAGAGACCTTCGTAACTTAATAACATCATTGAATGAAATTAAACAATTAAATTTTATTTTCGAAGTTTGCTTAAAATTGTATGTTTAAGGGGTAGAAAATAATCTACGCTCAACAAATTAAAAATCATCTTATATACTGTTTCATTTGATTGTTTGCCTTTGTGAAGACTTACTTTTTCTCATACTTTTTGTAAAAGTGAACGCATGGCACAGGCCTGCCAATTTTTGAGGTACACATTGAACAGATCTTCCGTCACTTCTAGATACTGCAAATTCTGGTCTTCCTTTATCCATTTCTCGAATTGAGGAAAAGTTAACGGGCCTAATTGTATCAAAACTTTGAAACATGGGGGCCTCTTTTCTAGATTCTTCCGAGCACAGGCATCCTCCTTCACTCTTTTCACAGCAAGCTTCTCTCTTGTTATTTTTTGCCCTGGAAAAGATGTTCAATTATTTAAGAAAATGTTGATTTCTGTCAGAGATAATTTGCACATTTTGTAAAATATGACCTCTTTTGGGGAAATTTGCTCTGTAAACATTGCATACCTGTCAACGGAGTTGACTTTTCACACAGAACTTTCTAAAGTTATATATAGCTAAACAGTAAATTTTTAAAGTCATTCTCAACATTTTTCTAAAATGCTAGTTTGCAACTTATCTCAAAAAATGCACCAAAAGAGGAAATGTTTTTCAAAATATGTTTCTAGGGTCCATTCCCTCATTTCTGGCGCACCGGCGAGGCTTTGCTTTCTGGCTGCCTTTGTTGGACTCATAAACACCGTGGTCGAAGGGATCGCACCCTAAAGCTAGAGTGTCCACCGCTCCGAGTCGAGCCTGAGCATGAGCATTGTCTTGGAGAGTGGAGCCCCGTGCAGGTCGGAAGGACGGGTGGACACTCTACATCGGCAGGTCAACCCTTATAACGCACCGGAACACACCCTGCTGATGAGTTACACAATGACTCAATGGTATTGTCTCGAAAGCCTTTGGTCGCCGGTGCGCCAGAAATGAGGGAATGGACCCTACATGTTTAGTGATAATTACATTGTCTGGACATTGTAAGACTTCTCTACAGTTTTTGAGGAGTGGTTAAGCCCTGACCCAACAAGCCTTTGGTCTGCTTCTGTGGCATACAGAGCAGCAGTTGTTTCAACCGTCTTTCTCAGTTTTGTGCACGTAAACAGAGGCAGATTATTTTTGGAAAGCCATTTATTGAGACGGCGGTATAGATTTGTATGCTCCTAAAAAAGAGAAAGTCAGCACTTAATATTACACTTGTTTAAATTCTGATACGAGGAGGTTTGCATTACAATTTTAAGCTACTTAAGAGGTCGAAAAAATACTTTGTTACTTACTGTAAATCCTTTCGAGGGTGACAAGAAGGGAAACCCTAAAAGTGGAGGCACAGAAAAACGCTCTAGTATTGCTTTGTACCTGAAGAAAAGATCCTTGCTTTCAGCAGGTACCTCAACAACAGCTTTTTTTATACGGCCGGTCTTGTGCTTGGCCACAAGCACGTGCAGCCCATCCTGCACGGCTTCTGCCTCCCTTAGCTCTTGCATAGTGCAATTCGCAAGCTCGCCCGGGCGAGCTGCCAGGAAGAGCAATGAAGTTGCAAAATATTCGACGACAAATTTGAAACGGTATCTGAGTGGACTGTTACCTGAAATACAACAGATTTCTGAATTAAAACGGTACATAGATTCCCTCTGTGTTAAATGTTTAAAGCAATGCATGAAGTATTTATTACTGTAATCAGTTTTCAGCAAACAAGTTAAGCATCTATCGTCTGGGTCATAAAAAAATATAGAAATTACCAGGGCTATCTTCAAGCTGCTGCCACAGCTCGTCTGAAGCTTTTTCCAGGTCTTGCAAGCTTTGTTCAAGACGTTCAAGAGTGGCTTGGTCCTTTAGGTCGCTGGAGCAGGTGGAAGATGCAGGGCTTCTGGCCTGCTCCGGGGGTGGGCGTGGAGCTGGGACCACTGCAGGTGTTGCAGCCCGCTGGTCCACAGGTGTGGAAGCTGAATTTGGCTGCCTAGTACCAAGGGAAGGCCAAACAGGTGCGGCATTGGCGGATTCATCCATGGTGAGCAAGCAAAGCAGCCGGGCAGTACGGTGTGGATGTGAGGCTGCTGAGCTGGGCACAATATGGCTGGCGGTCCGAGTAGGAGGGTCGGGGGAGGTAAGAGGACTACGATACCTCCTAACCATATACGCTTATCTGCCACGTATCCTCGACAAACCCGCTTAACTGTAGCCTAGTGCCGACAAAAATTAGCTTAACTGCGCCCAGTGCTGGACAAACCCGCTTATCTGTGCAGGGAATCCTATGCAGTTAAGCGGGTTTGACCAGCACTGGGCGCAGTTAACCGAGTTTGACGACGCTAGGCTGCAGATAAGCGGGTTTGTCGGGGACACGTGGCAGATAAGCGGATATGGTTAGGAGGTATCGACTACGGACAGAAATAAATAAAATGGAAGGTAAAACCAACCAGTAACGAAAGTGATCGTTACATCAAGCAGACCTCTTTTTGCTGTGTTACAGTTGTTCCCCTGACCATCGTGTTCTCCTACGCTCTCCCACTCTGGGCAAGGCCTACATTTAACTATGTTCCCCAATTTAAAGCACACTGACTGAAAATTAGAGCTGTATCATTTGCTTCCACGTTGGCGCAAGCTTAGTTTTTTTTTTTTTTTTTTTTTTTGTCTGATCAACATACAGGAATCAGATTATATCTCATCAATCACTAGCAATCAAAAAAGGAGAATATTCCTCTATTGTTAGGCCGATTTGTACACTTTTATTTGTAAACGAAATTCGCTCAAGGCTAAAATCTTCTCAGAAATGATTTAATTTTCTGTGTTATGGCACAAAAGTCCTGGATTTCTGGTTTCCCATTTCTTAGCAGTTGCTACACTTGGTTGTAATCTGTTCACTCTTACAATACTATACGGGATCATGATACTACTTTATGTGACAAAATGAATGTTTAATATGAACCTATGATTATTGAAACCGTACACATGTGAAGACAAAATCAAACTCTATCAGTCAATTGAAGAAATTGCTCTTTGTCATTCCTCCTTCAAGGTCCACAGGAGTGTAATGTATGACAATATCTCTCTCTCCGACCATTCAGGATTTGAGTCTTTCACTCTGTCATACCTTCTATCAATGAATTCTTTTGGCGCATTGTTCGTTCGGTGAACCCTCCTCATCATTGTCCTCTTAGTTGTCAGCATTGGTTCACAGTCTCTAAGAAGTACAAGTGGGTTATGGTGTTGTCTGATACCGTGCAATATTGCCCGGTCATCTTTCAAGAGCGAAACAACAGGAATCATGTTCTCGAATCTTAGCAGATAGAGATATTCAATAACCGCGAATGAACGTGTAGGTGTGAGAGTAGATGTATAAAGACATGATGAAATCATAAACAACTTCCCACCTTGGGCCAGAAGGGATCTGTGAAGACGGCGCTGGTCTAGTTCGCTCAGCAGTCGCCGCCGGCCACCGCTTGCTGCTGCCGCCTGACGGAATAAATGGGCGAGCGGTGAGCGAACGACAGCGGTGCACTGCCCGCCTCCCGCAGCGATCCGCACTGGCTCAGTGGCTAGCGCCTCGGACAGTCATCGTGCGGAAGGGGGTTCGACACCCAGCAAGCGAGTAGCTTTTACGGTTTCTTTCTTAAAGCTGCTTCGGTATCGATTGGATTTGCCCCGGATGGTTTGACAGAGGCGGATTTGTCTACGATCCAGGTCAGAGCAGAGGTTTGCATCGGTCCACCAATCCCGGTAGCGTCCGAGACCGACAGGTGCCAGTGAGATGCCCGAGCGAGCTACAATCCATCTCACTCGCACATGTTACTTTTCACGCTCTCCCGGGACTGGTGGACCGACCGATGAAGACCTCTGGGTCTGGGTCAGAGCTGACGAGTGAGTACTTTGGCAAGTTGCGATGCGTTTCGGAGGGTACGGGGCATGTAGGTGCAATGATGTCAACGAAATATTCGCTCCTTCGTGTATTTCTCTCCGTGAGTTTTGGACTCGTTTCACAAGCTCCTGCGCTGGCTGCGTGGCTGTAAGAACCTTTCCATTCGTCGCCCCTGCTAGCACACCAACTGCCTCAAAAAATGACAGGCTCGCATGGTCGGCTTGAAATACTGTGGAACCAGCGTAGTCTCCCTCCGCCACAGTCTCAACCACACATGTTTCCGTATCAGCCTGCAATCCAGACACCACATGAAACGTAAATAACATCGTTACTGCATCGTTCACAAACGTACATTTCCGCCTCCTTGTGCAAGAGTAGCTCACCTGATCATCTGCTATAGTCATGTTGTGAGTTCCTCTTATCTACTGTATGGGTGAAAGAAAATAAGAGTTACCGCTAGGTCAAGGTGCCACGAAAATGGTAAATGTCTTAAACTTACAGAGTGTTCCAAATCTTCATTGACTGCGCTAACAAACTCTCTGACACGTTATACTCTACTTTATCATAACGTGGAAAGAACTAGTTATATTTGTTAGACTTGTAAGTAGCACATTACCGAACAATAATGAGCTCACTGAGGGGCCCCTAAAGACACTTTGATTTCTTCCCTGTATTTGGCAGCCATGTGGCTCTCCTGAAGAAGCATCCACATCCGCTTCATCCATTTCAAACACGTTCTGTGGGACCTGTCCTCCGGAAATCAGGTAGTGTGGCTGGCAGCCGAGCCATGGGAAAGCACGTCGGTACCGTATCACGTGGACGTGTTGAAGGTGCGATCCGTTTGCCCAAAATACGCTCTTTTTATTATTGAAAAATTAGTGGCCACCTCCCACAAGTATTCAAAACCCAAAATGTTACCTTCAGTACTGCGCCATACGGGTACGTACTGAGACCATTATCGTCTTCGGTGTAGCGGAGGAAGTGGCAATTGATTGTTGATACGCTTTCGAATACCGCATACATGTGTCAAACTGTTTTCACAGTGTAGGAACTCAAAAATGCACTGATATGACTCATTGGTTGACGTGTCCAGGTACAACTGCTGAAAATGCCCGGTCAACTAATGAAGAGTAGGCACTGACGCTTCTAAGCAAATCTGACCAAATGTTAAGGCCATTGTGATGTGGAAATGTTATCTCTTCTACTAAACCCCAAATGGGTGCTGACACAAAGTGGTTTTTGCTTTTGCCCTTGCAAAGATGTGAGAAATGAAGTATTTTTGTGCTGTAAGAAAACTCGATCACGAAGGCTTCATGTTTACTTTCTTAAACTAGTAAACCCTGATGGGACTGAAACGGATGGGTGCGGAAGCGATCTGCGGATGGAATTCGGACGACTATTTAATATCCACCACATCCGCATTTATTCCAACTTGGATACGCATTTGGAGACCTACTGCATCCGAATTGCATCCATACTTTATCTGTATCAATCCAAATTCCATTCCCATTTCATCTACACGAATCGCAATTGCATCCATACTAAACCGACAGACATCCGCACAACAGCTGCACTTATCGGGTCTCATCCACCACATCCGGCGAAAAATTTCATCCGTTTTGCTCTATCTCCGTTTAGGAGATATACCCTGCATCCGTACGCTATATCCTGGTCAGCTGGGAGTGGTGGTGTCCATTAAAAACATCGTCGGAGGGTTTTCTATGTGAGCCATAATGTAGGTTTCACGTTTATCCCATATCCGTCTCAGAAATGAGAGTAAACCCTCGCTGCTGTGTCGGAGATACTCATTGGACACGATGGATGGAAAGCTTTGAAATAGACACGCCCCACCTGAGTCACCACGTAGGGAACGGCCGCCGTATAACCGAAACCTTAAATGCTGCTACCCTTTGGGCCATCAGCTCACGCACACTGATACAACCCCTTTCCTGGGGCGCTAAAATCAAAGCCTCATTTTCATGCCTTTCCTGGGGCGCTAAACCTTAGCTTCAGGAAAGGTGCTAAATTATTGGGGGTGATTAGAGGTTAGCGACTTTGATTATTTTTGCTCTATGTAATTTATTAATTTAAAAATTTAATCC
>NW_026267255.1:181050-183373 GCF_000697945.3 Frankliniella occidentalis | reverse complement strand
AGGAAATAAGAAAAAAATAAACGTTGCAATTTTCAAAATCCTAATCACTCATAAAAGACATCATTTATTCACGAGTGCACGCGGGTTGCCTACTCGCCCGGCCCGTAAGGTGCCAAGGACAGGTGCGATAAACAAGCCTGCCCACAATCCTGCATGCGGTACAGTCGAACTACAGAAATGCGCGGAGATAATCAGGCACCTGGTATGTCACGCTTGAGCCTTGCGAATCGCCGAGTGCCTGCCCCTCGCCCGAGTGATGCTCTTACGTCACACTCTGTGAGTCACAGAACGTCAGACGTTCTCTACTCTGTTCGTTGCGCACAGAAGTGCGCGGGGTTAGACAATCAAGGAAAAAATCAGAAAAAAATCGAAAAAATCGGAAAAAATCAGAATAGTCAGAAAAAAAATCGAAAAAAACTAGAAACGGAAGCATTTCAATAGTTTCCAGGTCTGAAGAGCTTAGGAATGCTACTGAGCGGTTGCCCCGATGCCCGGACACGGGCACCCGCGGTAGGGTAGTCCAAAAAACAACTTTTGTTGATTTCTCTTGGGCCTCACTCGGATTAAGGTACTCCTAAAAAACACAAATCATATGCCGCAAACCCGAACCCGATCGGATCAAGGGAACCACTGCCTCACGGGCCGTTTATGTCGAGAGTGCAACTATTAAAATCAACTTAAATGACATCATTCTCCGACTCAGAATATGCGATTTTGGGGGGGTAGTTCTTCTTGCGTTTTTCAATTTGAAGCCTCCTTCTATGACTTTTCGAGGGTTTTAGATAACTTGGCCAAAAACGACTAAAATTCACACGGAGGGCCCTTGAGCGACATCCTTCTATCTGAGAAATTACCTACTTCGCCCGGGTACGTAAAAATGTCCGCTGAGTCCGAATCCGTCGTCGGATTTGACCGATTTTAGCATCTTATGGCCCTATAAGCCCTCCCAATGAACCTAGAACAGTGTAATCGCGACGGAAATGACCTCAACTTAACCCACAACTCTTATTGTACTTACTTCGGAGTTGTGAAAGTGACTTGTCATCGCACCGGCAGGCACAAATATTATAAACACCTTTAGAAAAAAATTCAGAAATTCACGAAGAATTCATTGTGAAAATAGGTGCCAGATCCTTTGTGATTTTGGGGTAAATCAAAACTCTTCCTCGATGTCAGAAATGATTAACTTGAGGAAGTATTACGATTGGTGCCGATCAATTTTTAAGTGTGAAATAGCAAAATGCACTATTTCTGATTACAGAGAAGTGTTGCGATTTCACAGATGCTTCGTATCGGGAAAGTGTTGGTAAATCACGCAATACTTTTAACAGGGGACCAAAAATTTTACTTCATAATTAACAAAAAACGTACTTGACCATGGTAAAAAAAAAATTATGATCTTGAACAAGGAAAATAAAAAAAATATCCAGTAAATTTAAACTTAAAGAGGGGGGCTACCACTAGTAACAAGGCTATCACAGAAAAAAAAGACTAATCTTATAAAACAAATAACATATGAAGTCAGAAAAAAAACTTTTGAGCTATCCCATCTTAGTTAAATTTTCCCGGTTTACATTTGGGAACGACTTTCGAAGCTCTTTGACACACAAGAGTAAATACTGCTTTTGCTCCTCGTCGTTGCTATTGCATTTTGCTATTTCACACTTAAAAATTGATCGGCACCAATCGTAATACTTCCTCAAGTTAATCATTTCTGACATCGAGGAAGAGTTTTGATTTACCCCAAAATCACAAAGGATCTGGCACCTATTTTCACAATGAATTCTTCGTGAATTTCTGAATTTTTTTCTAAAGGTGTTTATAATATTTGTGCCTGCCGGTGCGATGACAAGTCACTTTCACAACTCCGAAGTAAGTACAATAAGAGTTGTGGGTTAAGTTGAGGTCATTTCCGTCGCGATTACACTGTTCTAGGTTCATTGGGAGGGCTTATAGGGCCATAAGATGCTAAAATCGGTCAAATCCGACGACGGATTCGGACTCAGCGGACATTTTTACGTACCCGGGCGAAGTAGGTAATTTCTCAGATAGAAGGATGTCGCTCAAGGGCCCTCCGTGTGAATTTTAGTCGTTTTTGGCCAAATTATCTAAAACCCTCGAAAAGTCATAGAAGGAGGCTTCAAATTGAAAAACGCAAGAGGAACTACCCCCCCAAAATCGCATATTCTGAGTCGGAATATGATGTCATTTAAGTTGATTTTAATAGTTGCACTCTCGACATAAACGGCCCGTGAGGCAGTGGTTCCCTTGATCCGATCGGGTTCGGGTTTGCGGCATATGATTTGTGTTTTTTAGGAGTACC
>NW_026267255.1:176064-181000 GCF_000697945.3 Frankliniella occidentalis | reverse complement strand
TAATAATATAACAGTATAAAGTCTAACACTTTAATTACACACACTCATACAGAAATATTTCACGCCATGGGGATATAAACAGACAATTGATTTTAAGATTTGTAGAATGAGGTAGGTAAGAACAAGCCTGGTTTAAATTAAAATCAGATAAACGCATTTGTTTTTTTTTATTCAGCAACGATGGATCACAACAAAGTTAACAAAAACAATTCAATTTTACATGCACTGCTACAGAGTCAGAATACCCAACATTACATAATACATCATGATAAAATACACTTCAATTGCAAAGTAAATTCCAAAACTTGATTGTATCAACCTTAGAAAAGGATAAGGTCCCCTATGAAATTGCTACTCATGAGTAAATTTAACATGAAGCAAAACCATAGCAAGGACCCTCCCCCCCCCCTCCTTAGGTTGACAACATCTTCATGAGAATATAAATTTGATGTCACATTTGAGCGCACAGATGACAGGGAAGATTAGTCGAAGTTTGGAAGTTGATAAGCCACCTCCTAAAATCAGAGATGTTCTCTGATGTTAAACTGTGCACGGAGGGCCAGGTCATACCTGCCCATCTAATCATACTGGCAGCTCGCAGTGAATTCTTTAAAGCAAAGTATAAGCCTGAATGGGTTGGTGACTCAGTTGATGTCGATGTTTCTCTACCAGTCCTGAAGGAGCTTCAAGGTAAATGATAATTGGGTCAAACCTAACCAAACCTGCCCATCAAATCATACTGGCAGCTCGCAGTGAATTCTTTGCAGCAAAGTTCAAAAATCTTAACATTCAGCAGTCCATCGCTTCAAAAATTGCATTAAACTGTGCCATGTAAACAGCCCACTGATACAGCTCCTTCCCTTTAATGTTAATGATGACACACAACTTAAAAATGCAAGTCCTTTAGAACCACAATAGAAATTGGCCTGCTTGGGTGTCTACATTTAATGAAATAAATATACAAGTTCAAGCAACTAACATCCAAATACACTAGTAAAACACCAGCACATCTACAGCTGCCAAAAGACACGCTCTTTTAACGATGTAAATGTGCTGTTGTTCTACTTAAAACATCGTTTCGATTAACACCTTTCCCTGACAGCTCAAATTCTTACTAACGTCAAATAACCCAAGAATGAATCAAGAAGTTGTTTCAACGGCACATGGCGAGGGCCGCTACACATGGCGTGATATCGGCTGCGCCATGTTCCTGAAATAACTTCTTCCTTCATCCTTTTCCAGTGAAAACTCGTACAATCGTCAATTCAAGCCGAAAATGAAATCACCATGACGTTAAAAGTTACTGTATACTCCTATCTATAACGACCGTAAATCAAAACATACAAAGAGACTATGAACGCAAGTCAGAGTCGGTAACTACAACTCTGCCATCCTAGACGGAGTCCAATAATCAAGCGCCACCTTGAAAACTGGAACGGAGCCCGGCAAGCAAAACCGGGTCGGCCCCGTACGCCGATCCTCCCTGGCCATGAGGGCTAAAATATATACCTGTTGAGATCCATCGCGATAAAAAAGACGTCACCCCCAGGACCACGCCTCCGTCTAGAATGAGAATCAATATTACGGTTACGGAAACAGAACAGGAACACGACAACGGAAACTTTCAACTTCTTCTTTTCTTTTTCTTTCCAAATATATGTCTTTTCAAATATATGTCACTAGTAAAAAACAAAATAACTGTCAATCTTTGAGACTAAATATTTGTCCAAGCATGGAAAATAAAAAACAAACAGTAAATAATAATAATAATAATAATAAAATGAATAAATGTTTGTTTCCAAAATAATGTTCGCATGGGCATGACAGCTTTTCACTTTTCACGATCGGCAACTCCTGGCCGCACCAACACTAACATAAGTCTCACAACCAGTAAATTAATCAAAAGGGACCGGCACCGCACGCTCTTCACAGTTGACTTGGTCAGTTACATGTACTTCGTTTTCGTCTGCTATCGTCAGCTACGTTCTTCGTCACGTCCTTCTCGCCTGCTCAAAGGTAAATGTCGCATCAGTTTCGGCTCACTGATTTATTTTGTCACTTAATTAGTCTCTGTCAACCTACAACACGTTACTCATTTTATTTCGTATTGGAACGATACAACATATAATGTCACATCACATTGAATGTGACACTTCTAATTTGGTTCAGATTTCCCTGATTCTCTCTTCTAGACCAGTACTAAATTTCCTAAAGAACTAGGTTTTCACTTTTCATGTTATCTCTCTAGACCTGTACTAAATTTCATGTTGTAAAATAAATTATAAGACTTGCCCAATTTTTTGGACAGTCTCTTGTGGCCTGCCTCTACCCCTGAAGGTAAAGTTTCCCATTTTGATAAATACTGCTGGTTCTCATTATCCAGTTTTTGATAAAGATTGCCGATTGCATTTCAGTTTTGTTAAGCCAATTGGCGTTGCTATGATCTGTCTTGCTTTAATATTACATTTTGGGTGGCTATTATGTAAACTTAATTTTGGATCTATTTCAAAATTGACAACTGTAACTTTTAATTGAACATGTGTTATGTTAAGTAACTAACATTTGTTCATGTTACAAGTTACACAACCCTGAATTATTTTTCTCACATTAATTTCTGCTGTGTTCTCATTTTATTTTCAGATGTCTGGTGTTTTCCAAAAGCTACAAGAGCGACATGGTGGCCATGCCAGTAAAAGGTCACCCTCAGACCTTAAGAGAGGGGCACCGTATGTCTGTTATAAATTCATTCAAAAACCCAGTGAATTTAAGGACAAGGCCACCGATTCATACCCAGATCTCCTCGTCGCCTACTGCGTGGACAAGGAAACAAGCAACAAGTACTATGTGTCCATGCCTGGATTATACAATAATTTGACTGAGGATGATGTGAAGGAATTGAATGAACAGATCGCCGACAAGAAGCCCCCATTCTTGGTCTTTTATGGGAAGGATGGTTCACGCAATGATTGCGTGCTCCATCAATACGGCACAAGTAAGTAAACTAAACTTCATCAAATTCTTTATTGTGTGATTGTTCACTGAATGTTATTTCTTTACTGATTCTTAGGTGTTGACCATGAGAAACTTCAGAAGTACTTGAAGCAAGAAAAAAGGTCTTCTGCTGAATTTGAATCTGAAGAAGCTTCAACTTCAAAAAAGAAGAAGGAAGATTAAAACCGCCTGAAGAATTTTCTATTTTTGTTTGTATTTTTTGACTTATTTTTGTACTTGTTCTTGAAACTAATAATTGTTTATTTTTGACTCCATGTGTACCAAATGTAAGTCACCTTCCATTATATTCTGTAAGTTTCCAGATTATGTGGGTCCTGGTATGTGATCCAATCTAGTACCTATTGGTTCTGTATTGTCTTGTTGTTTACAACTCTTTCCTTAGGTTAAAATGCATTAGTACTTCAAGCATTTATCATTTCCTGATGATAGGTTACATTTATTATTTTTCCTAAGTCGTTATTAAACAAACATATAAAAATAACACTGACTTCCTTCTCTTCTTGTTCCTTTAAATTCTTTCAACAATTAGAATAATTAGCAAGTTACAGCTGTGAACGGACAGTTAGCAAAGATTCAGCACTAGTCCTTTTCTCTTGTTTTGAAATTTGTCAAGGTCAACACCTAAGAAACAGAAAGGAAATGATACACTTTCAGTGAACAGTCACACAACAAAGAATTTGAAGTTTAGTTTATTCAACTCCTTCACACCACTCTCAGTCAAATTATTGAACAATCCAGGCATAAAGACATAGTATTTGTTGCTGATTTCCTTATCCATGCAATCTGCAACAAGGAGTTCTGGGTAAGAGTCACTTGCCTTATCCTTAAATTCACTGGGTTCCTGAATGAATTTATAGCAGGCCGCCATGTCGCACTTGAAGCTTTTGGAATACACCAGACATCTGAAAATAAAGTGAGAACATAGCAGAAAATAATGTGAGAAAAATAATTCACGGTTGTGTTTACTTGTAACATGAACAAATGTCAGTTACTTAACATAACACATGTTCAATTAAAAGTTACAGTTGTCAATTTTGAAATACACCCAAAATATAATATTATAGCAAGACAGATCTTTAGCTTTCAGCTTAAAATTCCGAATATGTCCTCTTCTTTCGCTTAAGGTAGTTTTGATTGTCAAGACACCCACGAAACAAAAGGCACTTACTGTTTTCATTCAATGTTCTATTTGGTAATATATGCTAATTAGTTGGTTTCGATTATGTAACTTATCCTATGTTTGCTTTTCTTATAAAACAATCATTGATATTGATAAAAAAAAGTTCACGCTTTGTTTGTCTTTTGTATGATTGAAAACTTATAAAAAATTTGATACTGTTTAGGTAGTTTACTTCATTACAAAACCCATCTTTCCTATACAACATGAATAAAAAGTTTCTTGTCTGCAACTGCTTAACAACTTCCATGAAATTCTTGTACAGGCCAGGCATAGACAAGACACATAGTACTCAGGCTAATGTTGTTGTCTTAGCAATACACAATGACGAGCTCGGCATAATTATTTTCATAACTAGGTTGGTGAAACATAATTTAATTTAAGAATTACCAAAAATTGCAACAAAGTTTACATCTTTAACATTGTACATAAACTCTCAAGAATAACAACTTGACCATATAAGATAACAATCAATTGATAGTACATGAAACTAGACACATTAGAGATAAATTCATCAATTTAAAATTAAAGTTGGTCAAAACATAAACTGATGAAATAACATTAATAAAATTACAATAACTTCAACACATCTTTTTCAAAACATTTCCTTGAAACTAAATCTGGTTTACATTTAATCTTCATTAGACGTTCATAAGAAAATGGTATCAATAGTAAGCCAGATAAAATTTTCACTCTGGACATTCCAACATAAGTCCATTGATAACAGTATCATGTCCAAACGTGTGT
>NW_026267255.1:170404-170709 GCF_000697945.3 Frankliniella occidentalis | reverse complement strand
CGGTAAATCGGAAGTTACCAACGGACTCAGAATGTGCTGTTTTGGGGGGGTACTTCCTCTGACATTTTACGATTGGATGCCTCCTTGTACGTCTTCATGTGCAACGTGGTCATTTTCGCCGTATTTTCGTCGGAAAACCAACTCTAGCGCCCAAACGGTGCAAGATAGAGGCAAACGGACGAAATTTTAGTTCAAAGGGATCTACTCTCACGTGTTACCCCTTAGGGGACCATAAAAAAAAATTTGATTTTCTACTTTTTGGACCAACCCCTATTTCTTTGTTACCCCCTTTCACCCCCTTAGGG
>NW_026267255.1:168201-169896 GCF_000697945.3 Frankliniella occidentalis | reverse complement strand
CCATGAAAGCCAATTCTCATGGTCATCCCTTGCCATGGAGCACATTAGCCATGGCCATGCAATCCATCCACTATATACTCATGGTCAACTGTTGTTTTCATGGTTTACTGGTTCCATAAATCTATGGTCAGAAAAATCCATGGTTAAATTTATGTCCATGGCTCATGGTCAGCCCCATGGTTTTTTTACCCAGGGTCGGGCCCGAGGGGGCACCAACTTCTAATATTCACGGTTCACGGGCGTTTTAATATCTTATATTCAGTAGATATTAGGGGATAAGGGGATATTCAAACGATATTCAGTGTATTCAAAATATTTGAAAGTATTGGTGTTATTCGTGATATTCATGATATTCAAAAGTATCCACCAATATTCGTCAGTATTCACCAGTATTTATGGTATTTATCCATATTCAAATCATATTCATCCAAAGCACACAGGTTTCAGAACAATCGCGTAGGAAGGCACCAAAAGGTTAGATCTTCCTTAACAAGAAGCAATTTTTTTGGTGTCCGTAACTGCACTGTTTGCGTGTGTGTAGTTTTGTTTGTCTGTTCTTTTCTGTTGTTGAACAAGATCTTCTTGTGTTTTTGGATGCCCTTGCGATTTCCGCTTGGAGAAAGGTATGGTGTGCCATCTGGTCCTTATGCTATTTCTGGTGGGCAGATTTTGCTCTCACAAAATAACTGCCTGACGCCGTGTTTTCTTGTGACAACTTGTGCTGGTCAAGTGTGTTAAGCTAACCCGTGTCTGCTACTCTGCTAATTTGTACTTGTTGACTTTTGCTAATTTTCGATGGGACTCCTCCTTCCTCCTTGCCAGTCCTCCTGGTACCTTGGAGAGACTGTGATCTCACTCGGGGTTATCTAATGATGATTCTGAAAAGGCTTTTGACTTTGTTTTATTGATTGATTTTGTTCACAACGATTGGTGGCAGGTCGGGCACCTCCTTTCCCTTCTGATGATCTTGACGGCTCCCGCCGCCCTCGCCGTCACCCGATCCGCTAGTCGGCCCGCCCGGCCATCAGCGGCCGGCTGCAATGCTTCCTCGACTCTGCCGAGGAGGTCTACGTTGTATAGCAGGGCCGACGTTGGGGCAGGCCATTCTTCTGGCTCCCCCCAGCACTCCTCGTGCTGGCCCAGCTGCTCGGTGACCTCCCGGAGAAGCTCCTAGCCCGTCGCTCGCTCCTCTGGAAGTGGTGTCGCCATGATCACCTCCAGAAGGGCCCGGGCGACTACGGCTGCTAAAAAGGTGGGGCGGCGGAGAACCTCTTCCGTGGCGATTTCGCGGCGTTGCTGCTGCTGCCGGCGTCGGTCGCCTCGTCGGTTGTCTCTTAAAATAGTGCCATCGAATGTTTTAAAAGACTCCTTTGTGGTCTTTCCCCGATTTACCCTGCCAACTGGGGAGCTTTCGGCTTCTCGCAATCATCTGGACTCACAACTGTTGGCTGTAAGTAAGAAATGATTATAAGTTTTAAGAGGTTATCTATACCATAAAAATACATCACAGAACTTACCTTTTGTTTTTCTTTTGATGCTTTTGAAGCATCAATTTTATGTAAAAATTTTTGCAATTTCTTGGCTTCATCCGTTTTGCTTTTTTCTGTTACCCTGCTTTGGCCAGGAGTTGGTAAAAGCGGATTTGGCTGAGGCATGGAAGACACAACTTCCTGAGGTGGCTGCGGTGCTGGCTGT
>NW_026267255.1:162816-164506 GCF_000697945.3 Frankliniella occidentalis | reverse complement strand
TCTTTGTTACCCCCTTTCACCCCCTTAGGGGTGGTTGCCAGGATTTGCACCAGGCGTTTCGTTGTCCAGGAGTGACCCCTAAGATACCCTGAAATTTGCAGACCTCTACCTCATCTCCTTCCTCTTACACGGACGACGGACGGACGGACGGACGGACACGAGAGCGGTTGCATAAGCCCGCATTTATGCTTTTTTAAAAGCAGAAGGGCGGGCTAAAAAGGGCAACCTTCCGTGTCACTGTGGTATTTGTTACTTGTGTAATATTCTCCCTACCTGTATCGTGTCATCCGTAAGATTCAATCTCTCAAGTCCATGCAACTGCAAGTAAAGCAACGATAGTGAAATAACATACTTTGCACGGACATGGGATTGCTTTCAACCGTTATCACTTACTGATTCCTCAAACACATCGCCGACATCGATGGGACGCTACAAAAAGGGTAATGGAACAAAGTTACGCACCTACGAAGCATTTCCTAGCGTTCATGTGTAACCGTACGCGGCGTCAGCGGTCGTGGAATACTAATACGCTGCAGTACAGTACGCAATAGTTACGCTGTGCTGTGTGTTGCACCAGTAAATATTTTTACATTACCTTTTCCACGCCGCCGTCTGAAGTTTCCACCTAGAACACGAAAAACGATAGTTCCATAGGAAATGACTTACGTCATGCAGAACTTTCACTGAGGCTGTAACACATATTGTACGATACCGTACCGTAGACTCCCGTATCTTCGGATCCTTTCGTGGTTTCACTGCTTTCCCAGGGCTTTCCTCACTTGGTCGCTTGGAAACTGGTGCACGCTGAGATCCGTACCTGCTTATCGCCATATTATCGGTACTTACCATAATGGTTCCTCTTTCAGTCATCTCCCTAAACAGGGTGGCACTCATAGTGTCTCGAAGATCCTGCACTGTTAAATGCCTGCGAAGTATTTTGCTCCTTTGTAACTACAAAGCATTTACTTCGCAATTACAAAGTGATGCTTTGCAATTACGAAGTGACACTTTGCAGTTGCAAAGCGATGCTTTGCAGCGTTTTCATTACTTCGCAATTGCAAAGCATCACTTTGTAATTGCAAAGTAAATGCTTCGTAGTTACAAAGGAGCAAAATACTTTGCAGCTCTGCAAAGCAAATGCTTTGTAGGAATTTAACAGTGTGTACCACAACCTGTAGATTCAAGGTAAGTAGTGTTTAGTTTACTGTCATCACATCACATGGATAACGATGTCATCGTCACATAAAAGTTGCCAGTGGCAGTGCCATCAAAACCGCACTACCTGTTACCTCAGCCTGCATTTCAGTAAGTGTCAAACTGCACAATTGTGGGACCTACACAGTCAAGTACATTACGAATTTAAGTGCCCCTCTCATAGTATTGCAATACCAACGGGCCATTTGACGTCAAGTCATAGCTCGGCTAATTAACTTATGTAAATCGTAATTGCTTTACCCCCTCCTGCTGCCTCAGCGACTGTTGGGTATCAGTGCCTTGCAACTCCTCCATCTCGTGCTCGTTTCCCAGTAGGGCATCGCATCCACTTGAAACCCTTCGTGTGCTTTCTGGAACGTTGCCTCCTGCCACTTTTAAGGTACCTTTCGTTTCTAGCTCAGCGTATTCTTCAGTCTTTAGAATACAACGCAAATCCTCCATCACGACCTAATAAATTATAAAATTCAATAATAAA
>NW_026267255.1:161995-162766 GCF_000697945.3 Frankliniella occidentalis | reverse complement strand
TTCGGCCCGCTAAAACCCGTCATCTTTGAGTTTGCTCAAAAGACTCGAGAAAGGGATGTAACGGTGAAGCACCGCGACTACAACCCAACCTTCTGCTTAGAAAACGTTTTTTGGGGGTGGGGGGAGTTTCCTATCTACTTTGCGGTTTTTAGGCTTTTTTCTACATCTTATTGTTTACTATGGCAATCTTTAGTTTATTTACGTCTAAAAAGACCCTCTAGCGAGTAAACGGTTAAAGATAGAGCAAAACGGACGGAATTTTCGCCCAAAGGGCTCTACTTTGACGAGTTACCCCAAAGGAGACCATCTAATATTTTCGAAAATTAATAAATTTATTTTTGGGCCACTTTTGTGAGAGAAACTCCCTCTAGCGCCCAAACGGTGAGAGATAGATCAAAACGGATGAAATTTTCGCCCGAAGGGCTCTACTTTCACAAGTTACCCTTTAGGAGACCATCCAATATTTTCTAAAATTAATACATTTATTTTTGGGCCACTTTCGTGAGAGAAACTCCCTCTAGCGCCCAAACGGTGAGAGATAGAGCAAAACGGATGAAATTTTCGCCCAGAGAGCTCTACTTTGACGAGTTACCCTTTAGGAGATCATAAAAAGAATTTTTTTTTCTGACTTTTTTGACCTACCTTATTTTCTTTGATACCCCCTTTTAGCCCTTTAGGGGTGGTTGCCAGGATTTGCCGTAGGCGTTTCGTTCTCTAGGAGTGGACCTTAAGATACCCTGAAAATTTCAAGTCTCTAGCACATCTCCTTCT
>NW_026267255.1:155423-156555 GCF_000697945.3 Frankliniella occidentalis | reverse complement strand
AATATAACAATAACTTAAACGAAGAACACCACGACGGGCACCACGTGGAATCTTCATACCCGTACTCCACGTACGCAAGTTTATACCTCTTCAGGTTTTGGTCAATGGGAGCCGTCCAGCGCATAACCAGTTTCTTTGGAGGAGATTCCACTGACTCCAAGTGTTTAATTGCATGAACTAACAGCTCTTAATCAGCGAAATACCCCGGGATGTCCAGGGTCTGAACGAACTCCCAATGATACTTAAACACTTAATTGATGGTGCAGAAAGCAACCCCTTCGTTCAAGTCCAAACATGGCAGACTGACACAAGGGTCTTCCGAGGGTGCAGCAAATGCTACTGCCCCCCCTCACCTCTCGACGTAGTTTCATAAGTTGCAGGACCCGCTTTATCTCCTCTCACGGAACCCATCCGTGAGCGGAAACGTGTCCCAGGTTCCTCAGGCACTGTGCAAGGAGGGCCTGCATGTCGACTGCGCACACGGTACAAAACATACATTTAGACTTCTACCCTCACACTGGTACTTCGTTGACAGATACTGCTGACGAGTACTGCTTCTGCATTTATGGACAACGAACGGCTGCTAAACACGCGTTTGCAGTGAACAGGGATAACGACACCTCCTAAAGCGGAGTGTACATCTTAGTAAGTATTGTCGTTGAGCGAAGCTCAGTCCAAGTAGATGAGGGGTCAGGCGATGTCTCCGTCGTGAGTCTGTCTGTCTGTCTGTCACATTCCGTATCTCCTCAAAATGTTCTGCACTGACAGCGAGAAGCAGGCTTGTCTAAGAATCGATAATATACGAGGATTATCTGTGTGCATTATTTGATGCATTGGTCAGATCTGAAATAATCAATCGTTTCATTTGAATTCGTGCGTAGTTCGTTGGTATGTTGGCAGCACTGCACTCGAGTGGGTGAAGAGCAACAACGGCTCCGGCGCTCACTTCGCGTCTTTGATACTCTCTCACAAGTGATTAAATGGTCAGATTGTCAAACCGAGTGTGTTACTTTTAGTTTTAAAGTTGCGGAACTGGACCTACGAAGTTTTGCGAGTGTCCGGTGAGAAGAAACGAAAGTGATATTTTGAATGGTTTACGTGTTTACTTACGTAAGTTGGAGGGGGGAGGGGG
>NW_026267255.1:151644-152823 GCF_000697945.3 Frankliniella occidentalis | reverse complement strand
TCCTAATCACTCATAAAAGACATCATTTATTCACGAGTGCACGCGGGTTGCCTACTCGCCCGGCCCGTAAGGTGCCAAGGACAGGTGCGATAAACTAGCTATATGTACGCCAGACCACGTCTCGCGTAACAGGCTTCGCGATATCTCACGAAACACTGTTACGCTGCGACGCGCCTGGCGCACATATAGCTAGGCCTGCGGCGCTGACACCCGAGACGAGTTAAGGAGAGGGTATAGGGCAGTGGTGAGCATCGGGCGGTCCGCAGTCCCGGCAAGGTGGCCTCGAGTCCCGGTAAGAACCGGCAAGGTTCCGAAAGCGACGACCGAGTGAGACGGAGCTACGGCCGGTGCGAGCGTCTCACTCGCACCTGTCGTTTTCGGAACCTTGCCGGTTCTTACCGGGACTGGCGGGCCAGCTTACCGGGACTGCGGACCGCCCGATGCTCACCACTGGTATAGGGGCACAGGGTCTTCCGGGCCCAAAATTTGACACACTCGAACCGTTTGTCGGGGTCTTTTTACTCTAAAATTAGGGACATGAAACTTCTGCCGTTCGGTAACGGTTTTCATTAAAAGTTCAAATTTTGACAGATTGTTATGTAAAAATCAACGTTTTAGTGATACTAGATAATCTAGGGACCCTTAAGCCCAAAAGAGGGTGTGGTTCGACCCTTAATGTGTGGTTAGAGTATTACCCCCTCTACAATTCAGTGACATGAAGCCTTTTTTACGATTTAATAGACCATTTTTCGCCAAGAAATGCCCCATACCGTCGAAACGGTACAAGATAGAGCAAAACGGATGAAATTTTCTCCAAGAGAACTCTACTTTCACGAGTTACCCTATAGGACACCATAAAAAAAAATTGAAAAAAGAAATATTTTGCTACCTGTGGTTATTGATTTTTTAAAAAGTCAATTTTATAGCCAGAGTGCTCATCTTCGAACTCGATCTGTCTTTTTATGATACAAAACGACCCTGAAAATCCCAGGTCGCTATCTCAATTCTTTCTCGAGTTATCGTGCGTACAGACGGACAAACAAACAAACAGACAGACAAACAGAATGAAACTTTTCCGGTCAGTGGAGTTATGGGCTTCGCTGATCGCTCAGCCAACAAGCCTGCCCACAATCCTGCATGCGGTACAGTCGAACTACAGAAATGCGCGGAGATAATCAG
>NW_026267255.1:149668-151164 GCF_000697945.3 Frankliniella occidentalis | reverse complement strand
TGGAAGGTTTTTTCAGGGGTACAAAATGTTGGTCACCTCGGCGAGTCATGTGGAAAGCATGCCGAGTTGCAACCTCGCCGCTCCCGGTCAACCTGGGCCTCGAAAAGGTATGAATTTCTCATATTTTGACAAAATACCTCAAAAATGTATCAACTACGCATCTAGGAGCCATACTGGAAGAGAATTCGGTGCGAACCTTCCCTCCTACCACCGACCCCCTTCCCCGTACCCCTTCCCTTCACCCGCCCCCCCCTTCCCCTCCACCCGGGTACAGTGGCTGCGGAAAAGACATTAAATGACATCGTTCTTTGATCAGCGCGACGAGTTGCAGCTCTTAGCTCACCCTGAATATAAAAGTAAAGGAGTCGCTCATTTACGGTTATATTCGGGGATCTCCAGGACTCACGACGAGGACGTGGCTGCAAGACGAGTCCCGCCCACCCACCCGTGGGCCCTTGAACAGGTTTATTTGTTCAAGTTGTAGTCCTTAGACTTGAACTCGGGCATCACTCTCCTGGAGGCGATCTTCTGCCTGATGTTGCCGTCGCGGTCTTTCGGCGTGGACGTTTGTGACGCCGCCTCTGCCACCATCTTCACAGCCCTCTCCACGCCGGAAGACCGCGACGGCAACATCAGGCAGAAGATCGCCTCCGGGTCTGTGGAGGTAAACCGTGCGCATGCATGCATGCATGGGTTGCTTGCGGCTCACTATTTTAGCTAAAATTGGGTGTTTTGATGGCGGAAAATAGATGAGTGACGAATTTTAACATGTTAAGGATTCAACACGAGGATAATATGGGTGAATTAGATGAGTTAATGTAAATTATCGGACGCCCGCCGCTCGTCTAGCTGAGTGCTTTATTTTCCATACCGTGCTTGCGCGTCTGCCAACTCATATGAACACATCTAATTCATGGTTGCCACAAAATTTTCATTTCCATTTTCCCTGAGTTTTCCCTGATTTCCAGACCATTTCTCCCTGAATTTCCCTGAGTTTTAAGCACCGTTCCTGGTGAAGTACTGGGGCAAACTAATACCCCTAACTGTGATACAAAGAACGCGAGCGAAGCGAGCGCGAAAAATTTTGGGACAAAACACCCTACTGGGACGTCAAAATGTGTATTTGACCTAAACGGCGAATAGACTGCAGTTTGGGGACCAGTCAGACCAAATTTCCCTGACTTTTTTTCATTTTCCCTGAGTTTTCCCTGATTTCCCTGACAGTTTTTTATTTCCCTGAGTTTTCCAGGTTTTCAAGGTTTTCCAGAGTTGTGGCAACCATGTAATTCCCCCATATTATCCTAATGTGGAATCCTGAATATGTTAAAATTTGAGACTCTTTTATTTCCGCCATCGAAACACTCAATTTTATCTAAAATAGTGAGCCGCAAACAACCCATGCATGCATGCATGCATGCGCACGGTTTAACTACACAGACCCTCCAGGAGAGTGATGCCCGAGTTCAAGTCTAAGGACTACAACTTGAACAAATAAA
>NW_026267255.1:147777-149123 GCF_000697945.3 Frankliniella occidentalis | reverse complement strand
GATTTTAAGCGTGGAAACTGACGAAAAGTGGCCGTGTATTGCGGGCGGCCTAAGCTGAGTCTAAACGGCCCTGTCGGGACCCTTAAAGTCTATCCGAGAATTTTCTTACAATTTTTGCATTTTTTTTGGTAGAACGGGCATCATTTTCCCGTATGTCGAACTTGAGAAAGAGATCACGACCCCTCGATGACCGGGCCTACTTAGGAATGCTACTGAGCGGTTGTCCCGATGCCCGGACACGGGCACCCGCGGGCAACACGCGCGCAGTCGCGCAGGCAGACCGCCCAGCTTCGCCCGCGCCTGGGCAGACTCCAGGCGACACGCAAGCGACCCCGCCCGGATCTGCCCGGATTCGCACGCGGAGTGCCCGGCCCGAGCCCGGCCTGTGCACGGGCTGTGCCCGCACGGGGCACGCGTTCGCCCGTTTTCGCCCGGATCCGCCCAGATTATTTTTTACAGGGGTGTCGTCTCCGTCCCCCCTTCCTCCGACCCCTCTTTTTCGCCACCTCCCTCGTGTGCTCCACCGTGTGCTACTTTTTTTTCAATCAGTTTTAGCTCTCCGACTGTCTCAAAATATTATTGTTTTTGGTGATAAATTGCGACTTTGCATGTCAACTTCCGCTCTGTGCCTCTCTTACCTCCCAATCGCTCACTGATGCTGGTTTTGTTCAATAACAAGAAGTGAAATCAAGAATACTTTAGTTTTAATACCAACAGGTCACATACACAACGACACTTCTAACCCCTTCCCCCACACCAACCCCCCTTCCCCTTCCGCTATGGCGCAGCACCTCCTGGTCGTCTTCGTGCTTCTGCTGGCGCCTGCCGTTGTCCGCGGACGTCGTCTTCAGGGCCTTCAGGTGTTGCTCGACCTAAAACATTAAAAGATAAAGGATTAGGAATTTTTTATGGTTTTATTTCCAAGACACTGCAGCTCCTCGGACGGATGCGCCCTCTCTTACGGGCCTGATACTTCACCTACCTACCACGTGGCTGATTAACCCCGCGCACATCTGTACTTAGACTGCACCGCACGCACGAGTGCACGCGGGTTGCCTTCTCGCCCGGCCCGTAAGGTGCCAAGGACAGGTGCGATAAACAAGCCTGCCCACAATCCTGCATGCGGTACAGTCGAACTACAGAAATGCGCGGAGATAATCAGCCACCTAGTATGTCACGCTTGAGCCTTGCGAATTGCCTGCCCCTCGCCCGAGTGATGCTCTTACGTCACACTCTGTAAGTCACAGAACGTCAGACGTTCTCTACTCTGCTCGTTGCGCACAGAAGTGCGCGGGGTTAATCAGCCACCTGGTATTACTGTTACTGTTGCTCCGTGGATTCCCCCC
>NW_026267255.1:144228-147727 GCF_000697945.3 Frankliniella occidentalis | reverse complement strand
TCCCCCCCAACCGTGAGGCTAATTTTCCCTAGTGAGTGACTTTGCACGCCTTTGCCATCCAGACAACGACATACCCACCAAAATTGGAAAGGAATACAAATAAAGTACAATTAGATTAAATTTCAATGTTCATTTGCCTGTGCACAGCACATTACAGAGCAAAGGCACGAAAACCAGCTGTCTGTTTTTTCACCTTTTTTGACCGCTCCTTTACCGACATCATCGGCCGCCGCATCAACTTGCACTTCCTGGTCATGTCTGCACCAGCCGCGGTCACCTTCTTCTGTTTCACCTTCTTCTTTTACCGCTCCGTCACCAGCCGCATCAACTTGCACTGCTTGCACTCCCTGATTATGTCTGCTGCGCACAGTTCGGGAAAAACCGTGTCTAGTTTGATAATCTAATTATCTCGCTCGGCTCGCCACCGCCCGGCGACGGGCCGGTTTCGGCTGCGCAGTTCGCGCGCTCGCGCGCTCGGCTCGCTGCTGCGCGCTGCAACCCGTGCCAGCCCCCGACCGCTGCCGGCCCGGTCGCTTCCTCTCCCCTCCTACTCCCTGGTGCAAGTGTTGGTCCAGCCGCGGCGCGCTCCGGTCCACGAGTGCAGTATTTAGGGTAAGGGGCCCAGTAGTCGACTGTTTAAGAGCAAGGCTTTTCAAAATTGCCTACAACAGAGCGTGGGTGTACGGTAGCGTCAAGGAAAAATTTCGGGTGTGTAGTGGAAGGATCAAACTTTATGCCTCATAGGTCAAAAATGGAAATAAATACATTTTTGTACACAAAAATGTAAACCAAAAAACAATGTTCATTGGCCCAGTAGTCGACACCTTTGGCCCAGTAGTCGACACTGCCTGGCCCAGTAGTCGACACTCTGTCATTTTACCCGGATTGCCGTGTCTGATGGGTCCCTGCAGCCTGGCTAGCCTTCCCCTGCCTCGGTCGCCTTTTGGGCCTCCAGGGTGTCCTTCGTGGCCCTCTTTGCGAGGTGCTGTTCACCTTCTCCGGCCTTCAGGCGACCTTTTTTGAAATATGGTGAAAAACATTTTTTTCTAGTTTTACAGAACGTCGTTTTTTGGGTACATATCGGAAAATAATTTTCTTAGCGCAATTAGTCTAAAATGAAACAGTCCTGAATGAAACAGTTCAAACCGCACCTAATAATGTATAGGACGACACGATGTAACATACGAAAACCGGGAAGTGCCGGCAATAGCTTGGTAATTAAACCTTAGTTTGTTACCTAAAATGTCTTGTGGGCAAGCTGAAGATGTTATATCGCACAGCGTATCGACACCTGAGTTATATCCCTATATAAATTCCACACCGAACCGCAAATAGCCGCAAATGCCAACGGCGGCCTAGGGGGGTAAAAAGTGTCAATTTCCCTCAATGACCAAACCAATGACCCAACTTCGAACCCTTAGAGAGGGGTTGAAGGTCAGACAATGAGTCAGAATGGACTGTGCCGCAAGCTTGGGATATCTTGAAGTACTTTATTCCAGGTATACTGGTTCAATCCCAGTTTTGCACTCCACCCAAGCGGCCAGCCGCCCGGACTGGCGCGACTGCGGCGGTGCAATTGGGGTTCCAACCCCCCTCCCCCCTCGACCCCTGTGTCTGCTGACACTTTTCCTCAGGCAACCAGGGCACATTCCCAGAGAAATGCTTTACACAAATGGGGCACTGAAAGCAAACATTCGGCACAGTATTGACACCTTGTGCTTTACTGATGTCATCATGACGTATTACGAACTAGAAAATTAAGGACACACGATCCCAACAACATTTCACGTTGACAAAGGGCCCTAGTTGTCGGAATAAGCCCGTATGAAGGTAGCACACCCTCAAAATAAAGTAAGTGTTGACTACTGGAACAGATGTCTTTTTCTGGCCCAGTAGTCGACACCACCATTAGTTACGTCCCTGACCGAAATTTTCAAAAACCTAAGTGGGGAAAGATAATACATATCTTTGACAGCAACACAAACGTCCTCCGGAACCACTCGGGTGAATGGCAGCCTCACAGAACCTTCCGAGCAAACACCTGCCCACTACTCCGGAGCTAAGAAATTATGGCTCGATGTGACGCGACGAGCAGTGTTCTGTGCGAAGCGCTCCCTACCGGCTCCCGGAGGTGGCTCAGAATCGGCAATGGGTTCATTGTAATCTCAATAGGGTGCGCCTAAGCCTGGCAAAACGCCCGAGACTTTAACGTTAACTACTTCGCGGGAATTCGATCGCAAAGTTGAAAGTGTCGACTACTGGTGTACTGTCGACTACTGGGCCCCTTACCCTACATAAGATTTAAGATAGACTGGTCTGAATATATGATAAAATGTCATTACTCGTATCCTTGATTGGAGTTTCTACCTTTGTAGTCTAGTTTAGTATGAATGAGAGGCATAAGTTGAGAGGGTTTTCTTGGCTAAGAATGCATGCAATGCATATACAGAGACGTTACAGTTAAAACACTTTTTAACTTCAAAGGTAGGTGTTGAATGAAACTTTTCTTTATCCTCTATCCCAACAAGCTATTCTCAACACCTTTTTCTGCTTCCTTACTAGCTTAGAAACTATTAAATCCTGGCTTAGGATAACACGTATAACTAAGGTTCTGTAGTTCTAAGTAAGAACAAATTAGCTATAATGTCATAGAACAGATTTAATCTTTTTAAAACTAGGCACATGTGAACCTGCATATTGAGTTAAAGCAAAGTGCAAAATAACTTTACTTTACATGTGTGCTGCTTTCGTCAGTATACCTAAAGTACATTTTCAATGTGTTGCACTTCGCTCCAATGCACAAGAAAGTGAAGCCAAAGCCTAAGTTTACTTTTGCCCAGTTCAAAGAAGGATAAATATGATTGTAATAAAATTGAACCTCATTTGCTCTCAGTGCTATCCTGCTTTCTGCTTGTTGTGCTTATTCAGCTTATTCACACCACTAGAATACGATTAAGGTTTATCACCAAACAGCATATCATACTCACGGTAGTGTACCAAGTCCTTAGGTGACACTGTGGGTTTGATCTTCTGTGCCGCCAAAATCACATCATCTTTGGATGTGGGTCTGATCTGCAAGTCAGGCAAATGTTGCAATTAATACTTCAGAGCGATGCACCGAAAACAATATTACGCCTCGAACAAACAGACTGATGTTTACCTCAGTAACACTAATGGAGTCAAGCATGTCTCCTGACTCCCTCACTGGTACCATGGCGGCCTCTTTACAAACATTCTTCAAGTTTGCCCCCGAGTACCCCTGGAGTGTATCAGCAAGCAATTTATAGTCCTCGTTTGTCAAGGAAGTCTTTTCCCTTAAGAAAATAGCTTGTAAAATTTGAAGGCGAGCCTGGAAAGATATGAAAGATTAATAAGGTAATTAATATACACAGGAGGAAGTTCATATAATAAACAAGGTAGATGTACGCCAGACCACGTCTCGCGTAACAGGCTTCGCGATATCTCACGAAACACTGTTACGCTGCGACGCGCCTGGCAT
>NW_026267255.1:134084-135258 GCF_000697945.3 Frankliniella occidentalis | reverse complement strand
TTCAGCTTCACCTTTACCACGATTTAACATTGAAATAAAGCATGTCACTCCATCTTTTCAAGTTTTGAAGGGTAAAGGATAACACAAAAAAATGAACTTTAAAAATATTTATTCCCCAAAGGAGCAAAGGCCTTATGGGCAAATCATATATATATATAAAAAAAAAAATTGATCACAGACAAATCACAGCTTAATGAAGGTGAAACGATACTCTCTAGGGATGAGGTGATGATTGGTAAAAAAAATTATGGGTGATGAAACGAAACCCTAGAGAGACGAAGATGACACGATCACATTATAAAATCACAGATGATGATTAAACCTAAGAAAAAAAAAGAATCTAAGATTTGACTTTCTTCTTGTCCTTCAATGCCTTCTTCGCCTTCTTCTTCATTTTCTTCAACATGCTTTTCAGGGCCTTGCCCCTGAGTGTTGCTTCATCTTCCTCGATGAAGAAGCTGTCCCCTGGACCGGTGAGCTCTGCTCCTATGAAAACCATGATTGGCTGAGCGATTAGCGAAGCCTATTACTCCAGTGAAGATCAAAAAGTTTCGCGTCTGTCTGTGTGTCTGTCTATGTGTCTGTCTGCCTGCTTGTCTGTCATCACGATAACTCGAGAACGAATTGAGCTAGCGACCTGGGATTTTCAGGGTCGTTTTATATCATAAAAGGACAAATCGAGTTGGAAGAAGAGCATTCCAGCTCAAAAATTGGATTTTTATAAAATCACAAACCACAGATCCCACAAATAGTGTTTTTTTAAAAAAAAAAAAAAAAAAAAAAATCAGTGCTCACAGGAGTAACTCATCAACGTAGAGCCCTACGGGCGAAAATTTCGTCCGTTTGGCTCTATCTTTAACCGTTTGGGCGCGACAGGGAGTTTTTGACGAAAATAAGTGAAACAATGTACAATCCTGCATGCTTAGTCGAAGTGACGGGAAGTTGACGGGCCCGGAGGCCCGTATCTTTGAGTCAATTTTGCGCTTCCCGACTCGGGTGTCAGCACCGCAGGCCTAGGTAGATGTTTGCCAGGCGCGTCGCAGCGCAACAGTGGTTCTTGAGATATCGCGAAGCCTGTTAACGTCTCATAGAGGTGCCGTCCACCCTGGATGTAAACCCACGTGAAAAATTCTTTGTCTGCACGGTCAAATCTACAAGGAGAAGTCACATGTTA
>NW_026267255.1:133321-133654 GCF_000697945.3 Frankliniella occidentalis | reverse complement strand
CCTGTTGTTTTTGATTTTTTAAAAATCCAATTTTTGAGCTAGAATGCTCACACAGACAGACAGACAGACAGACAGACAGAAAAAGTTTTTTCCGACCAGACGGAGTAATAGGCTTCGCTAATCGCTCAGCCAAAAAATTTCTTTTGAAAGCGCCGCCTCACATCTTCATCTAAGTCTGCTGGCCTGTTAGTGGCGCCAATGATCAGTATTCAGTCATTTTGAGAATTAGTAGCAGCACCTTTCTACAAGGTAGATGTACGCCAGACCACGTCTCGCGTAACAGGCTTCGCGATATCTCACGAAACACTGTTACGCTGCGACGCGCCTGGCATA
>NW_026267255.1:123118-124821 GCF_000697945.3 Frankliniella occidentalis | reverse complement strand
GCTTCTGCGGGCGAGGTGCAGGTGCGTCGTCGTGCTGCGCGAGCCACTCTGCGGTGTTTCTGAAGAACAACGTGAAAGTTTCCGTCAAAATAGGGGTACAAGTATCAAAGGGCCCCATGATATTTTTACCTCAGGGTACAAATATTATAGGTACCCCCATGATATTTTTACCCCGAGGTACAAAATAACGTAAGAAATGCACATGTTTGGCGTGCACGCCTTGCAGTAGGAGGCGGCGGCGAGGAATTCAGCAAGATCGCCGGTGGAGCTGCGGTGGCCCATCGAGACATGAAAAACTGAAAGACATTGTTAACAGGCGGAAAGCACGGGCGTGCGTTGCGCGCGGAGCAGCGGGGGCGGGGCAGGACCGCGACTTACCTGTGGAGTCTGAGAGCACGTCCGGGCTGAGGGGCGCCAGCGCCGACCCCATGGAAGACAGTCTAGCTCTGTTTAGCCCCGGCGAATTGGCCAGGGAGAGGCTGCGCAGCAGCTTCCACGGGGTCTTCGGGCTCGTCGAGCTGTCCGGGTAGGCGTTCATGAAGACGATAGGGCGGTGCGTGTGCGGCAGCGGCGTGGTCTAGACTGGAGCCCTGGAGCTGTCTGCTGCTGTCTGCCAAGCCGACGCCGGGAGGCTTCCGTGCCTCGCCATAGCCCAATAGGCGACGTTAGCAGCGCCATCTATGGTCAGAGGGTGAGTCTACGGAGAGCGGTTAGAGTGACCGCTGAGAGATGGCGCCAGCTCCCTCCCCCATCAGGCGACGTGACGCGGAACATTTGAAAGGAGCGCGAATCGTGTTTCGAGTACGGAAGGGGATTTGTTTCGAGCGTTGTGGCAGAATGTCAATATAAAGAAAAACTGAGAGCGAATTGTAAAAATGGGAGGGTGAGAAGGAATAAGAGACAGCGGGGGAGAGCGGTCCGGGGCGGGGCGGGAAGGGGCGGGGAGGTGGTTTTCCCGTACTTCCGCACAGCTGCTTTTGCATCCCAGTGGCGGCCAGGCCAGGCCGCGACCTCCGGTGACCCCACGAAAACATTTCGCGACCCCAAGGTTGAGACCCGCTGGGGTAACCTAACCTTATTTTCATAAAAAATAGTTGATCTTAAAAGTTTTGAATTCATTCTCATGCTTAATTTTGTTGCTTTCATGAGAGGAAACATGTTATCACTTCCAACCATTATCAGTGCTATCACATTTAGTTTGAACCCCATTGTGAACTTAGGGGTCGTCCACATATTACGTCACGCGTTTGGGGGGGAGGGGGGGTCTACGCTAGCATGACGGTCCTATACCAAAAGCATTAGAAGGTTAGGTTAGCCGCGTGACGTGGGGGGAGGGGGGGTCAAAAACTGCCAAAAATAGCGTGACGTAATATGTGGACGACCCCTTATCCGCTGACTATCATTTGCATATTTTTTATTTTAAGCCCTCCAGGTCACTAAGTAGATATAGTTGAAAATCATTGTAGTTTTGTAATTTAATACTTCCCTGACTACTTCTGAATATATTTGAGTAGGGAGAAGTGCTCCAGCTTTGATATTTTAGCCACAGAAAATATGAATGATTCCTTAAAGTTTCAGTAACGGTAATCTTGTTTTTAAACATGTAGAGACCATGACACCCATGAAAAGAATGCTTGCCTGATTCAGCTTCATGCCTAGCACCATTTAACATTGAAATAAAGCATGTCACTCCATCTTTTCAA
>NW_026267255.1:119473-123068 GCF_000697945.3 Frankliniella occidentalis | reverse complement strand
CGGGTAGTGCAAAACGTACACAAAGATACGGGCCTCCGTCCCGCCATTCGGCCTGTTACTTCGACTAAGCTTGCAGGGTTACGCATTTTTTCACTTATTTTCGTCAAAAAATACCCTCTAGCGCCTTAACGGTTTGAGCTAGAGCAAAACGGACAAAATTTTCGCCCGCAGGGCTCTACTTTGATGAGTTACCCCTTAGGAGACAATAAAAAAATATTTTTAAAAAACGTCTTTTTTGGGACCTTTTGTTTTTGATTTTTTAAAAATCCAATTTTTGAGCTAGAATGCTCATCTTCGAACTCGATCTGTCTTTTTATGATACAAAACGACCCTTAAAATCCCAGGTCGCTCGCGCACTTTGTTTTCGAGTTTTCGTGCGGACAGATACACAGACAGACACACAGACACACAGACAGACAGACAGACAGACAGACAAAGTTTTTTCCGACCAGACGGAGTAATAGGCTTCGCTAATCGCTCAGCCAATTAACAGAAAGGTAAAATTGAATGCAAAACAACATATTTCGAATGCATTTATTGGCATCTCTTCCTCCCTCTACTGCAACAGGAAACTCACCATCTGAACCAAGAACTCAGTCTTATTTTTTTTTGAAGATTCATTCTCCTTCTCTGTCCGTTTGAAGAGGACAGAGTCAACCTCATCAATAAATATAACTGTTGGCTGCATTGCTCTGTTGGAGAAAAACAGGTACTCTAGAGAACTTAATAATTGAGCAAATGGCATTCTGATATGCATATGTGCGATTCAATCTATAAATTGTTTAGGCTTTGAGTAAACTTAAAGCCAAAGCAAAGTAATTTTTAAGGAATCATACTGACTTTGCTGCGCTAAGGAAAGATTGCATTAGAGAAATGCAAAGGAAGGAGGAAAGAAATTAAAAATATATCACAACCAAATTATTCTAAATTTTTCCAAAGGCACTCAAAAGGCACTGCATTTTGTAATAGTGAGCAACACTGTAGGAATACAGATGAAAAAATCTGAACTATGTACTAACACATGCCGACAGTATGTAGCATTAAGTAAACTTCAGAAAATAATTGTAGCGATGGCAGCTTATTAGTACATTACGAAACCAGTATCTGTGGTAAGTCTAATCTACGAAACAGAAGTACGAACCTTGCTACAGCAAAGAGGGCTTGGACAGTCTTTTCACCACCCCCCACCCACTTCGGTGTCTGTTTGCTAGCACTCACATTGAAAAAATTCGACTGGCATTGGGATGCAATGCACCGAGCTAAAATAGTAATTTAGGTGTAAGAGGGGAGGATAATAAGTACAGTGAAAAGAGGGCTAGTACTCTATTTTAAATACCAATTAGTGTTTTGCTAGTTCCTGGAGGGCCATACAGCAGAACCCCTTTGGATTCTGCTCGTAGCCCAGTAAAAATGTCAGGTCGACGAAGAGGGTCTACAACCACCTCCTGGAAAGACCAGAAAAAAATAAGACTAATGTGCTGAGCATAAAGGTATGCTAATACCTCACTATTTTGCCTTCATTGATTTCTTCACCTCTTGGAGGCCGCCGAATAGGGTATTTCACCCAGTTTAAACCGGATCCAAAGAAGAGCAATAATGCTTCCTGAACTGTTTCCTCCCTGAAGCTCATTGGCTGACGCGGACGAAGTTCTCGCACCCGACACTCGGGCAGTCGCAGACCTGGTGGCGGGTTCACGAACTTCGTCCGCGTCAGCCAATGAGCGTCAAGGATGAAATAGTTCAGGAAGCATTACTGTTCTTTGGATCCGGTTTAAAGTGGGTGAAATACCCTATTCACTCCATGGGGAGTCGGGGCAAGAGGCAGCCATCGTATATTTGATCAATAAACCGGTCCAACCCAAGCATTTCGAATTTCAGGTCCTAATTATTTTCAGTAACAGCTTTCTTCACCTAGCATGTAATTACAGAAACTCCTAAATACAACTAGGTTGATGTACGCCAGACCACGTCTCGCGTAAAAGGCTTCACGATATCTCACGAAACACTATTACGCTGCGACGCGCCTGGCATACATCTACCAAGGCCTGCGGCACTAACACCGGAGTCGGGCAAAAGGCACGGTATTAAATAGGCCTCCGGCCCCAAAAGTCACAAATTCTGTGCCTCGGGGTTTTACTTTGACGAGTTACCCCACCGGAGACCATAAAATATCTAAGAAAAAACACTAAAATGTTTCGGGCTGATTTTCGTGTAAAGAACGCCCTCTGGCAGCCAAACGGTTAGAGATAGAGCCAAACGGACAAAATCTTTTGTCATTGGGATCAACTTTGACGAGTACCTTTTAAGAAAGATGTTAAAAAATATACTTTTTTAAAAGAAATGTTTTGGGCTCTTTAGTTCTGTTTTGTTTAACCCGTCAATTTTTTAGCCAGATGGCTCAAAACCAATTTTTCCTTTTTACGATACAAAGATACAATAAGAATTTGAGCCTTCTATATCAAATTTTCAATACATCTTCTATCGGAAAACGGGCCTTCGGCCCGTTGGAGTGACGGCTCGCTTTGAACCATCTTTTTGCCAGGTACATTTGCTGTCTACGTAATCAATACTCAATAAACGAAGCATTCTTTTCATACGCGAAACATCTTTGGCTGTGTGTGCCGTAGTTTGTAGAATACATGCAAGTTTTACCAAATCCCTTTTAAGTTATTGATGTAAGCTTATGAATCCAATAACACACCTATCAAAAGGGACATAAAACTAGACCTTGAAGAAGTTAAATATACTTCCAGGCATACTCTGAATGACTCCAAACGTGTTCAAACAACAAAATAAATCTTTCTTTTTTTTTGTTTTTTGCATGGAAGTGTACACGTTATATTAATGATGTGCCACCATAAAATAAGCCCACTCTTCTGCTTAGAAGAAAATTTTGAACCAACGGCACACTTCTCAGATAGAAATGTACTTCTGAAAAATCAAAATATTTCTATTTTGGCCATTTTGGTAAGAAAATCTAAATCAAGAATCTATCTTGAAAGCAGATGATACAAATTTAAGAATATGTTTGTTTTCAAATTTTCTCCCGGATTTAGCTGTCATTGGTTTCTGATTGCTTGTTATTTGCAATTTCAGCGTACAAGCGCGGCGTTGGAAAGCGCGGGCATAGGGTCCGGCGTCGGATAGTATTGTTGTGCAGGGAGGGGGACGGGGAGCCTGAGCACGTGGCGCTGTGGCGAACATGGCCTCCATTGCCTTCTATCCGGGAGCGATGTAGTGGTCCTTGTCTTGGAGTCCGTTTTCATCTAAAGGTGAAGCGAGGCCGACGAGACGATTCGAAATTGGGTCGTATTCGATCTTCCCGGTGATGCGCGTGCCGTCCTCCGACAACGCAATCACCCGGGGAAGATCATTTTCCCGCAGGTGGTCGCTGAGCTCCTGCCAGCGGAACATTCCCCTCGATGACGGGCTCCATAACGTTGCCTTGGAACTTGAGCAATGTGGCAAGGCTCGGCATGCCCTTTGGTGCATTGGCGTGCAACGTCTCATAGAGGTGCCGTCCACCCTGGATGTAAACCCACGTGAAAAATTCTTTGTCTGCACGGTCAAATCTACAAGGAGAAGTCACATGTTA
>NW_026267255.1:112232-115353 GCF_000697945.3 Frankliniella occidentalis | reverse complement strand
AACGTCTCATAGAGGTGCCGTCCACCCTGGATGTAAACCCACGTGAAAAATTCTTTGTCTGCACGGTCAAATCTACAAGGAGAAGTCACATGTTATATTACATACTCAAGTAATTATGAAAAAAGAAGTAAAACGCGTGCTAAAAGTTAAACTGACCTATTTGCATTTTTGTGGCGCCTCCGAATACGCTCTACCGCCGCCAACATTCGGTCGAGCAGCGTGCCGCAGTGGGCAGGGCGTGCAATGCGGGGCTGTGGGGGGTTGGGGGCTGGGCAGGCGGAGGCCGCGATGACAGCCTGCTCTTCAGTCCGGGCGGTGCAAGCAGGCCCAGCAGCAGAGGTGACGATGTTGAAGAACTTTGTAATGAAGGCCTGGTCTTCCTCGAGTGCCGTCACTAGGTACCTTCGAAACCAATGAGGTCTGTCGTACTTCGCCGCCCTCCACTAGCTGCTTACTGCGACTTGCTCTGGGTCGGGGACGTAGAGCGGCCTTCTTGCACGCCCCCCTTCAGAAAATTTTGGCTGGTATTAACATCATCGTCGTTGCTGTCCAATGGAACCACGTCATCCTCATCTCTCGAGTTGGCGTTCTCCTGAGACAAACGACGACGGCTAGTAATTCTTCCTCTCTTGAAGGCCTCTGCAATCGTGTTGCGGGCGGCAGCCCCTTTATTCGTCGCCGAGGTAGTTTTGCCTTTTCTGTTAATTTATATTGCCATGCCGTGCTTTTAGATGGGCAATGAGGTTCGACACTACCTAGCTATTTCGCGATTTCGGTTTGGAGACGGAGATGCTTCTGCTGCATCCCGACACAGGCCACACGACTTCGGCATTTTTCCCGTTTACACCCACCGCAACCGTCATAGTCTCAGCCACGTCCCACACTTCCCGCGAAAGATCCTCCCTTGCATTCTTCATGGCACTAATGGCAAGTCGCTTTATAAGGTGTTGGCCCCGGCTCAGCGACACCCGATCTCGCCGGGTGTTCGGGCATGCGCCTCAGGGCGTACAGCCGCTCGTGCACGCTGATCTTGTGCTTCTGCGGGCGAGGTGCAGGTGCGTCGTCGTGCTGCGCGAGCCACTCTGCGGTGTTTCTGAAGAACAACGTGAAAGTTTCCGTCAAAATAGGGGTACAAGTATCAAAGGGCCCCATGATATTTTTACCTCAGGGTACAAATATTATAGGTACCCCCATGATATTTTTACCCCGAGGTACAAAATAACGTAAGAAATGCACATGTTTGGCGTGCACGCCTTGCAGTAGGAGGCGGCGGCGAGGAATTCAGCAAGATCGCCGGTGGAGCTGCGGTGGCCCATCGAGACATGAAAAACTGAAAGACATTGTTAACAGGCGGAAAGCACGGGCGTGCGTTGCGCGCGGAGCAGCGGGGGCGGGGCAGGACCGCGACTTACCTGTGGAGTCTGAGAGCACGTCCGGGCTGAGGGGCGCCAGCGCCGACCCCATGGAAGACAGTCTAGCTCTGTTTAGCCCCGGCGAATTGGCCAGGGAGAGGCTGCGCAGCAGCTTCCACGGGGTCTCCGGGCTCGTCGAGCTGTCCGGGTAGGCGTTCATGAAGACGATAGGGCGGTGCGTGTGCGGCAGCGGCGTGGTCTAGACTGGAGCCCTGGAGCTGTCTGCTGCTGTCTGCCAAGCCGACGCCGGGAGGCTTCCGTGCCTCGCCAGCCCAATAGGCGACGTTAGCAGCGCCATCTATGGTCAGAGGGTGAGTCTACGGAGAGCGGTTAGAGTGACCGCTGAGAGATGGCGCCAGCTCCCTCCCCCATCAGGCGACGTGACGCGGAACATTTGAAAGGAGCGCGAATCGTGTTTCGAGTACGGAAGGGGATTTGTTTCGAGCGTTGTGGCAGAATGTCAATATAAAGAAAAACTGAGAGCGAATTGTAAAAATTGGAGGGTGAGAAGGAATAAGAGACAGCGGGGGAGAGCGGTCCGGGGCGGGGCGGGAAGGGGCGGGGAGGTGGTTTTCCCGTACTTCCGCACAGCTGCTTTTGCATCCCAGTGGCGGCCAGGCCAGGCCGCGACCTCCGGTGACCCCACGAAGACCCTATCGCGACCCCAAGGTTGAGAACCGCTGGGGTTACCTAACCTTATTTTCATAAAAAATAGTTGATCTTAAAAGTTTTGAATTCATTCTCATGCTTAATTTTGTTGCTTTCATGAGAAGAAACATGTTTCATATCACTTCCAACCATTATCAGTGCTATAACATTTAGTTTGAACCCCATTGTGAACTTATCCGCGGACTAACATTTGCATATTTTTATTTTGAGCCCTCCAGGTCACTAAGTAGATATTGTTGAAAATCTTTGTAGTATTGAGAATCAATACTTCCCTAAACTACTTTTTAATATATCTGAGTAGGGAGAAGTGCTCCAGCTTTGATATTTTAGCCACACAAAGTTGAATGATTCCTTTAAGTTGGGGTAACGGTAATTCTGAATAAACTAGTTTGGGAGGGTGTACCCTGCAAATATATGTTTAACTCATTCAGCTTCACCTTTACCACGATTTAACATTGAAATAAAGCATGTCACTCCATCTTTTCAAGTTTTGAAGGGTAAAGGATAACACAAAAAAATGATCTTTAAAAGAAATATTTATTGGCTTTAGGGGCTAATCATATAAAAAAAAATAAAAAAAAAATGATCACATATAGCTAATCATAAAAAAAAATTAAAAAAATTGATCACAGATAAATCACAGATGGTGAAACGATACTCTCTAGGGATGAGGTGATGATTGGTAAAAAAAATTATGGGTGATGAAACGAAACCCTAAAGAGATGAAGATGATATGATCACATTAAAAAATCACAGATGATTAAACATAAATAAAAATAAAAAAAAAATACACTACGCCTTCACTTTTTTCTTCTTCTTGTCCTTCTTCGTGGACTTCATGCTCATGAGAGCTTTGGCTCGGAGGGTGGCTTCCTGTGAACATAGGGTATGAACGCATTAGAATTTTTTTGTTGACGGACACTATAGGGGGAGGCGACCACAGCAAGGTACTCACATCTTCCTCCATGAAGAAGTCCTCTCCCTGTACATGGACGTCCTCCCAGAAGGCCCGGGGCTGATCGGGGGCGGGGGCAGTGGCG
>NW_026267255.1:109179-112182 GCF_000697945.3 Frankliniella occidentalis | reverse complement strand
TAGTTTATGTTTACTACAGCCTTCTTTATCTTGATCTGGTAGTGGTCCCCAGGATAGGGGAATTTGTGGAACTGTGAAAAAATACAGGGGTGCAGTTGCAGTACTAGAACCAATTAAAAACAATGCCTGTACACAAAGAAATTTCTTACCTGGTAGCAGGTAATTTAGAAGCTAATGTTTTCAAGCATGTTGTCATTTGTTGTAGGTACCACTAGTAAATCCCCTAGAGTAAGTAAAAGATCTGGCTCACTCTCTGCAAACTCCTCTCTTCGAAGCAGGGGGACAGTCAACGGACATTAACTGTAGTCCCTCCAGCAGAGGCAATTTTAGAAAGCCACCATTCATCTACAGAACTTGATACTTCTGGAACAAGCTATGTTCTTTCAGGGCTTAGAGAGTATGAATATCTTCGAACTATAACATCTTTTGAAGAGACTGCGATTTTATAGTGAAAAGATGTTATTCCTGGTAATACTTCTGCCGCAGAATATCTTGAGTGTAATTTTTGATTTTGCTCTTGGACTTCTTCATCAGACAAAAACAGCTGTCATCTGTTTTCATTTCCAAATGCCAGTCAAACAAACGCCTGCAGTGAGTATGTGTCCCTCAGTTGGACTTGTCAGGCTTTCTTTGTAAGCAGAGCGTTTGGCACTACCACCAACTCCATCACTAGACTTTTCCGTGAGAGGTAGCTGAAAAGTGCCATTCGGCTTCCACGCCAAAATCCGCAAAATGGTGACACAAGTTAGCCACATTCTTCTTATCTTTACACTGGCTTTTTCCCCTTATGAGATGAATAGATGACCTTCTTCATATCTGGGGAAACTGTTTTTAGATAATCAATAAGTTTCACTTAATAAAACGCGTATAATGTCCCTGTGTCATGACAAAGGTTGTCAGAGACCATGAGAAAACTTTATGCTTGATGATGCCATCTTCGAAAGTAACACACCCAGGGGTGTTAAGTTATCCCAGCATTGGTCCAGTGGTAGCTTTGAGCTGCACCTTGAATGACTGGTTTGTAATTTATAAGAAAATCCCCCACAACAAATACTTCACCTTCTCGTAACATGGATGTTCTTTTTGACATGAATGTGGCTTGTTGGTTAGTAATGAAATCATGTTCAATTAGTTTTGAATGGTAAAACAAACACTTTATTTCGTAAACATTGTATCTACACTCCTATTAGCCCGTCTAGGAGGTTAGCGCCGCAGGCCAAGCTAAAGGAGCGCCAGGCGCGTCACAGCACAGGGAAAATGAATTAGCTCTCGCAACAAAAAATTTGTTACCACAACCAACTGTTTTGTCAAAATAGACATAACAAACTTTTTTGGTCTTCTAACTAACGTTAACATAGGAGGAGCTACCACTTCAGTTGGCCCAACGATTGATTTAGTTCCTAAAACTAATGCCGACACCGTTGTGCCACGGTTAATTTATTTGTACTGCCAACTAAATCGCTTCATTGTCATTAACGACTAAGATAGTTGCGTCTACATTAACAAAAAAAATCAGTGCCAGAGCAAAATCTTTTTTTCCATGAGCGTGACAGTGTTTCTTGAGATATAGGATACTCCGGGGCTCGGCTAGACCGGAAGGACAAGAACAAAGATCGTCGGGAGCAGGGCAGGGTGGGGGCAGTACCCCGCTCCTCCCCGCGCCCGACCGGCCCGACGACTTTTGTTCTTCTCCTTCCGGACTAGTCGAGCCTCGGAGTACCCTATTGCGAAGCCTGTTACGCGGGACGTAGTCTGACATACATTACATATAACTAGTATTGAGTCGGCACTTCAAAAAAGACTAATCTTGGGGGAAGTCCATCCAACACGACACCGGAACACTGCTTCTCCTGGTAATCTCGCCGAGAACACTCGCAGTCTTGCAGTTGGGTGACGAGCCCCGCGCATCCCGGGTTCAGTCCGCGAGCCGGACAGATGACATCCGGGGTGAAGTCTTCGGCGACCGAGTGAAGACTCTTCATCTCGAGATCGACTACCCAACCCCGATCGACTGCAAAATCCTTGCACTGCACACAAATCTGCGGGTGCCGACGCACGGTTCAGGTTAGCCGCCAATTAACCTTTTTTTTCCTTTGCAATGTATCGCTGGAAGCAACTCACAGGTTCCAAGTCCAAAAGTTCGGCGTCGCTCCCTGAGGTGGCACACCACTCCTTCCTGTTTCCTGTTTTAGCGAGGTAATACTTCGCCACTCGGCAAAGTCGTCCTCCGCGCGTTCCACGAAATCGCACCCCCATAGAGCCCGGTGAAGCGATCGCCACAGACTGCGGCCCTGTCGCTTGAACAATGGTCTTTCCGTCTGCCCTTTCACCTGCCCCTAACCGGTCGCAACGCCTATAACAGGTAGAGTGGCCACTCGCACAGCACCGCCGCACGGTTCCCCTCTGGCGGCCGGCCCGGCGGGGCTTGTCCGACTGGAACGACTAAAATTTTTACAGTGCTAGCGCGCGGCACGCTTGCCCGGCTGCCGAGCGTACAAGAGAGACACTATGCGAGCCGGCCGCTGTCCCCCTTCCACACGCTACTATCGCACTGTGCGCAGACGCTCCCATCGTCGGGTGCGGCTAACCCTCCTCAACCCACCTCCGTGAAATTGGCGGGACCCATTCAAGCACAGTTCTTGCGACCTATCCTAAAACAAGCAGGCCCGCCCTTCCGCCAAACGGAGTTGCCAGCTCCGCTTCGCTCCACCGGCAACTCCGTTCGGCAGGGGCCGGGCCTGCTTGGCCTGCCGGCGGCGATGGTCGGGCCTTCGGCGCGACCATTTCAGTCTCGCGATTTACTGAGGTGCATAATTAAATAAATAATGTGACCGGTAAATCACTTGGCATATTTGAGTAAACTAAAGCGTCCGGCGAGGGGCCTGCGGCCCTAGAAATTTTCCCCCTGGACATGACAAGAGACTGTAACGGGGCAACACCGTGACTACACCCAACCCTTCTGCTTTGCTAAAGAATTAAAAAAGGTGAACCAGCGCAGTTTTT
>NW_026267255.1:107704-108804 GCF_000697945.3 Frankliniella occidentalis | reverse complement strand
TCCACGACAGGTGGCCAAACGCACCGTTAAAATCGTAATTTGACGGGAGGGCCCCGGCAAACTAGGCCAGCGGGACCCAGTGACGCACAGTTAAATCTCAGCACGCCAAAAAACTGAGCTTAAACTGTGCTTTCGAACCGTCTCCGTCTAGGCTGCAAAAACTGTGCTCGCGTCTATGAGGGCGCCTTAAAAAAACTTGCCTTAGTTGTTGAGCTGTACACAAAAACGAATCATTAAATAAACAGAAGTCCCTTCAGATTTAGTGTGATCGCACCGAATTTACTTGTCTTTCTATGGACTATTAAAGTCCTTTCAGATGTAGTGTGAACTAAATTTTACGGTGAGCCGCGGATGGTTTCTATCATCAGACATTTCTCTAATTTGGCACCGTTTTAGATCGAGTCATGACCTTTTCAATAAATTTTATTCAAGCATATGACAATCTTTTTAGACACCTTAGTAAACGGACATATCTCTTTCTTGTTTCGCAATAAATTTGTATTAAAGGAAAAAACAATTTTTGTAAGGAACATTGTGTGCCTTCTAATAAACACTGTCTATAATATGACACGTTTTTGTTCGTAGCCCTCTGGACACCCAAGTGCGTACATGTATGCATTATTTGGTGAATACCTACATGTATGTAGCAAATATTGCGCACATGATCGTGTATGCAGAAAATAGAGTACACGCACTAAATCTGAAAGGACTTTTACTGTAAACCAAAAGGACACGTTGATATGTTCACAAAAACGCGTCTTTCTATGGACATTAAAAGTCCTTTCAGATTTAGTGTGTAAAATAGTGGGTGAATTTTTATGTTGAGTCATATACACTCCCTGGTAGCACAGAACTGTCGTACGACTTTCGGACAGCAGTAGAAAAGAGATACGATTGATCGGCGCAGTATACGAAATGAGAAAAATTCTAACGCTAACGCGTTAATCGGCCCCTAAAGTTAATCGGCCCCTAAAGTTTTAACGAACAGTCGTATGCACACGAAGAAATAATCATTCAATGGCTCTTCGTTCTGAAGTCACCACAATAACAAAACCAACAGCGAGGCAAGCGTCTTATAGAGACTACTTAGTGGGCGGCCG
>NW_026267255.1:104672-106338 GCF_000697945.3 Frankliniella occidentalis | reverse complement strand
AAATTCTTTTTTTCCGTGCGTTGCCTTTCTCCAAAGGTGGGGAAACAAACGTAACCTCCGTGAGCTTGCACTTTTGTTTGCTTGGCAACTCCGCTTGTCAGGTGGATGAGTATCTTTGCACTGTTTTTTTGGTCCTGCGCGATTTCTCCGGTTTTCGCACTCCTCCTTTACTGCGCTCTTCTTGAATCATTATCGTGCGATTGTTGTCCATATTTGTTTGCTTGTGTAGCATCAATGTCTGCCCTTGTTTAGACGATGTCTTTCCAACCATAGTTGGTTCCGCCTAACACTCGGATTCCCGCCCTCGCGCTTGTGAACCGTCGCGCTTGCGAATGTCGCGCTTGTGACCCGTCGCGCTTGTGACCCGTCGTGCTCGCAAACTGTCGCGCTTGTCACCCGTTGCGCCTGTGCTTTTTCGCGCTTGTGGGCCACTCCCAGGAGCGACGTGCAAACTAGGCCAGTGGGACCCAGTGACGCACAATTAAATCTGAGCACGGCACAAAACTGTGCTTAAACTGTGCTTTCGAACCGTCTAGGCCACAAAAACTGTGCTCGCCTCTTTATGGGCGAAAACGACGGGGAGCAGGACAACTCGTCCCGAGCAACTCGTACCCGGCCCTTCTGGTCCCGACCCTATCTCGTCCCGGGCCATTTTCCGAACTCGTCCTACTGGGGCGGCCAACTCGTCCCGGACCAATTTTTTTTTTGCAACTGTAATTTGGCCGATATTATTGCAACAATACCCTGCCGCAGACTGCGATCTGTGCGGGCGCCTGTTCTACCTTGACCAGTCCCTCTTCCGCCAGGTCCAAGTGGCGGGCCTAGCCATCATCTACAGGGTGGAGGAGAGTGAGGCGATGCGTGATGACTTTCACGCACTGATCACTGTCACCTTCGTGCCGTAGGAGGACGTCGAGGACGCCTTCGACGCCCTGCCCTACGCTCCGTCTTCCAGCATGTGGAAGAAAATTACATCAGAGGACGTCTCCAGGGGCGCAGACGGGGCAGATGGGTCCAGGAACGAGGGTGGCCAATGTTCCTCCGTCTTTGAGGAACCGTTACGACAGGGCTGCGCAGGGATTGCCCAGGACGACAAACACATGCGAGGCGTGGCAGCGTCGCTTCGGAAGCCTTGTCGGGAAGAAACACCCGACAATGTACGTGTTCCTGGATCAGCTTCAGGAGGAGGTGGCTGTGGTGGACGTGGAGTGCTCCCGCGCCGAGACCGGCCACATGCCCCCTAAACGGCGCTCCCAGTACGAGGCCACAGATGCACGCTTCGCCCGAGTCCAGGCGCGATACCAAGAGAACAAGGATAACGATGACATCTTTAGCTATTTGCGTGCAATTGGGAACGATGTCGCCGGGAACTTGTGAACATGACCATCAATGTAATTAGAAAGTGTAAGAACCCAGTGCCAAAGTAACTTAAGAAATGAAACCAAAGTACTTAAGAAATGAAATAAAATGACTAAAATATTCTCACTATATTGGGGACGACTTGGGACTGGGGCCAGTGGGATCGGGACGGGATAGGCCTGGGACGGATTGGGATGGGTACGAGTTGGTCAGGACGAGTTGTCCTAGACCCAAAACGACGTGTTTACATGGGTCCCGCCAACTTCACGACAGCGGGACCCATCGCGAATTTCAACAATCCGATTCC
>NW_026267255.1:102883-104622 GCF_000697945.3 Frankliniella occidentalis | reverse complement strand
GTCCTGAAAAAAAAATGAAATGCCCAGTGAAAGTGAAGTGAAACTCTGGCCTTCCCTGCGGTGGCTGTGAATTGGCAATGCAAGAAGATTCTCCCGTATGGAATCACACACGACCCAAACGAGTGGTCGATGAGAGCTGAGTGTGGATTCAATGAAAAGACTCTTCTGCAGGACTTCATCCAAACCAATGACGTCTTCAATCTTTCAGACAAAGAATTACCCCCCATGAGCAAGCTTATCATGAAAGACTCTCCGACCAAAAAAGCAAAAGGATATAAAACACTTTAAATGAAGGATAACAATGGAATGAAATACCCAATCCTATTTGCAGCAGGAGACATGGATTGAATCCATCTCTTGACATTACTCTGCCATCATAATTCCACCGCAGTCACACGTTTATTCTCTTGGAAGTACTTTGACGTTTAAAGTATCATAAGCTAATACTGTACTCTTGTTTTTAGCCCGCCCTTCTGCTTTGAAAAAGCTATCCAGCGGGCTTATGCAAACGACCTCGTGTCTGTCTGTCTGTGTGTCTGTCTGTCTGTTCCGCTAGAAGGAGATGTGCTAGAGACTTCAAATTTTGGGGGGATCTTAAGGTTCACTCCCACAAAACAAAACGCCTACGGCAAATCCTGTCAGCCACCCCTAAGGGGCTGAAAGGGGGTATCGAAAAAAACAGAAAAGCCTAAAAAAGTTGGGAAAAATATTTTTTTATGATCTCCTAAGGGGTAACTTGAGAAAGTAGAGCCCGTTGGGCGTAAATTTCGTCCGTCGTGCTCTATCTCTCACCGTTTGGGCGATAGAGTGAGTTTCTCTCACAAAAGTGGCCCAAAAATGAATTTATTAATTTTCGAAAATATTGGATTGTCTCCTTAGGAGTAACTCGTCGAAGTAGAGCCCGTTGGGCGAAAATTACGTCCGTTTTCTCAAACCGTTTACGAGCTAGAGGGTCTTTTAAGACGAAAATTAGCTAAAAATTGCCATAGTGAACAATAAGATGTAGAACAAGCAGGCCCGCCCTTCCGCCAAACGAAGTTGCCAGCTTCGCTTCGCTGCGCCGGCAACTCCGTTCGGCAGGGGCCGGGCCTGCTTGGCCTGCCGGCGGCGATGGTCGGGCCTGCGGCCCGACCATTTCTGTCGCGCGATTTGCTGTAGAACATAATCAAATGATGTAACGGGCCTTCGGCCCGCAAAGCCCGTCGTCCTTAAAATTTGCCCCGTAGACACGAGAAAGGGATGTAACGGTGAAACACCGCGACTACCCTTCTGCTTAGAAAACGTCTTTTGGGCTGGGGGGAAGGAGTTTCTTACCTCTTTTGCGGTTCTGGGCCTTCTTTAACATTTAATAGTTCACTACAGCAATTTTTAACTTATTTTCGTCAAACAAGACCCTCTAGCGCCTTAACGGTTAGAGATAGAGCCAAACGGACGAAGTTTTCGCCGAAAGGCCTCTACTTTGACAAGTTACCCCTTAAGAGACCATTCAATATTTTCGGAAATCAATAAAAAAAAAATTGGGCCACTTTCGTGATAGAAACTCCCTCTAGCGCCAAAACGGTGAGAGATAGAGCAAAACGGACAAAATTTTCGCCCAAACGACTCTACTTTCACGAGTTACCCCTAAGGAGCTCATAAAAAAATTATTTTTTCTGACTTTTTTGACCTACCCCCTTTTCTTTGATACCCCCTTTCAGCCCCTTAGGGTTGGTTGCCAGGATTTGCCGTAGGCGTTTCGT
>NW_026267255.1:100478-102035 GCF_000697945.3 Frankliniella occidentalis | reverse complement strand
TATTAGTGAAATTAATGGGGATAATGAAGAGTGTTTTGAAGATGGGAACAATTGTTATAATATAATTGACAGCGAGAGTGATGACAGTAATGACAACAGTAGTGATGATGGGGACAACGGTCCTCAAATAAGAATAGATAATGATCAGGAAAGAGAGGAGTATGTTGTGAACAACATCAGGGAATGGGCATTAGAGCCTGGAGTGCTCTCTTATTCTAAATTAGACAACCTGTTAGCTCGACTCAGGCCTGTTTTCCCCAACATTCCATTATCTTATAAAACTCTTTTGGACACTCCCACACAAATTGATGTTGTACCTCTGGGCAGTGGTAACTTTTGGTATAAGGGAATTCGACGCTACTTAAATTCTTTAGATCTTGAGGAATATCTCAGGACTACAAATAAAATAGAAATTGATATTGGAATAGATGGGTTACCTTTATCAAGAACATCTCATTCGAAGTTTTTGGCCCATCCTTGGTCATCTGAGGGGAACAAAAAATGCGCCATTCATAATTGGTATTTATTTTGGAGAGGAAGATCCAAAAGATGTGAGGGCATTTCTGAATCCATATAAAGATGAAGTTGAAGACCTGTTACAAAATGGATTCCAGTACCGAAATCAAACATTTCCTTTCATTATTAAAAACTATATATTGGATGCACCTGCTCGGGCATTGGTGAAGTGCTGTGTGCTACACAACAGTTATTGCTCTTGTGAGAAATGCATCGTTGTTGGCGAATGGATAGGAAACAGAATGACTTATGTCGATATCAACCAACCACTTCGCACTGATGATTCCTATCGTGATCGGGATGATCCCGATCACCACTTAGGTCGTTCTCCTCTTGAGGACATTGGGACAGGGATGGTAAGCCAGTTCCGGCTCGACCCGATGCATTTGGTATATCAAGGAGTCTTTAGAAGATTGTTGTATGCCTGGATTTTTTGGGTTGGTGACTTCAAGCTGCACCACAGTGATGTCAGTGATATTAGTGATTTGCTTGTGTCTTTTAAGACTAGTATACCTGGAGACTTTTGCAGAAAACCTCGGTCACTAAATGACTTACATCTCTATAGGGCAACCGAGTTGAGACGATTGCTTTTAAATGACGGAATTCTTGCCTTCAGAGAGAACTTGAATGAAGCAGTGTACAATCACTTTTTATTGCTGCATTGTGCACTCTTTATCATGTCCCATCCTGTGCTGATCAGATCAATGCTTGCTGATGCGGGAGAGATGTTGCGCTCGTTTATTTCTCACTCTACTAGAATATATGGAGAAAAATTTGTTGTGTACAACGTTCATTCCCTCAGTCATCTTGAAGAAGAGTGTAGAGTTCATGGGACTGTAGAAGAATTCTCTGCATTTAAATACGAAAACCGACTGAAATCCCTTAAAAGTTCTCTTCGTTCTGTTTACAAACCACTTCAGCAGGCGGCATATAGGGATTTAGAAAGAGAAGGTTTGGAAAAAATTGTTATGGACAGTGCTGATGAAGCATATGTCATTCTAGCTAAACCCCATAATATTGAAAATGAACCAATCGAGGGAA
>NW_026267255.1:99974-100428 GCF_000697945.3 Frankliniella occidentalis | reverse complement strand
AGACCACGTCTCGCGTAACAGGCTTCGCGATATTTCACGAAACACTGTTACGCTGCGACGCGTCTGGCGCACATAAAGCTAGGCCTGCGGCGCTGATACCCGAGACGAGCAAATGGGAGGGTATAGGGGAAGAGGGCCTTCCGGGCCCAAAATTTGACATACTGAAACCATTTGTAGGGGTTTTATTACTCTAAAATTAGCAAAATGAAACTTCTGCTGTTCGGTAACGGTTTTCATTGGCTGAGCGATTAGCGAAGCCCATTACTCCACTGACCGGAAAAGTTTCATTCTGTTTGTGTGTTTGTGTGTTTTCTGTCTGTCTTTTAAAGATACAAAACGACCCTGAAATTCCCAGATCTCTCTCTCAATTCATTCTCGAGTTATCGTGCGGACAGACAGACAAACAAACAGACAAACAGAATGAAACTTTTCCGGTCAGTGGAGTAATGGGCTT
>NW_026267255.1:92271-95584 GCF_000697945.3 Frankliniella occidentalis | reverse complement strand
TAACAACCCTGGGGCCCGGCTAGCGCCAGCAAAGCAGCAAGTGACACTCATCATTCGCAGTGGAGGCAGGTCGAAGTGCGCTGCTAACAGTAAAGTGCGAGTGTGATTGTGCGTGACGATGACTTTCGAGCAGGGTCCGAATGTTTGGGACTGGGACGCGGAGGATGGAGATCAGTATGGTGAAGACTATGGAGAGGAGTATGGTGGTGGTGATCAGCAGGATAATGGTGAAGAGGAGGATGAGGATGAGGAAGAGGAGGATGAACAAGGCGATGAAGAAGACATGCAGGAAAATGTGGATCAGCAGGGGGAGTTTACGAAGATTCCGTACTCCGAAGCTGCTTTATTTGAGGCAGTGCGGCCCTTTCCGTATCTGTACAACCACAAACTGCCGCGCTACCACTCCATCAACAAGCGGCCACTCTGGAGGAAGGTGGCATCGCGGTTCATAGAGCCACACGTCGATGGTAAGTGACAAATTGCTCTTGGGTGGCGTAGGCGAGGGCGTAAGGCGACAGCACTAGCCAGCGTGATATTACCGGCAAAATAGTAACACAGTTGTTTATTTATTACAGGAAAATTCTGTAGCGACAATTTTCGTCGCTTGCGGAAAAATAGGAGGGCGGTCAGACGGGCAGATAAGAAGAGGAGGAGAAGTGGATCAAAGGCACAGGGGCCACTCCTCAACCAGGCCGCGGATCCGCTGAGCTTCCTGGACTGTCTCGAAGAGCAGGCAAGACCATACCGGGAGTCGAACCTGAACGTGGGACCCCTGCTGGAAGGTGTGCAGATTCGCAGAGCAATGCCAGAGCACCCCGTTCCTCACAGTCTGATTGTGGAACCTGCACCAGGTAAGACCGTCAACAGTTTTGGTTTTTCTTTCGGGGATAGCAAAGTGTGTAGCGGTATTGGCACGGTGGTGGAGAGTTCTCTCCGTGGGCAGTGGGCAGAGGACGCGCCAGGCGCGCCTACCTGCTGCCCGGGCTCCCGGCCCCGGCCCCCAGCTAGGCCGCCGGTGCGGGCGACAGGCACGCCCCCCCGCTGTTACTAGGCGGCAGGCTTCAGCAGTCTGATGTGTGGCGACACCGCGGCTCTCCATATTTTTCACGCTGAGACTTACATTTTCCCTTTGATGTTGCAGCTGGTCAAGACTGCTGCGAACAAATTGCGGCCGCAAATGCGCGCCGTGAGGAGGAGCAGGGTCTGCGCCCGCCCCCATCGTCACCGCGGAGACTGAGCATCCCCGGAATCCTCGTCCTGACACCGGAAGGGCTAAAGAAGCAACAGCACCGGCAGAAGCGGAGGCGAGGTCCGGATCTGCCCGCGTCAGCTGACCGTGCCAACGTGACGGTGCGGACCTCCAGCCGGACCAGGAGGCCGCCGGCCAACTACTCGCCCTCGGACGCAGGCTCGGACTCGTCCATCGCGTCGGCGAGCAAGTTGCAGAGGAAGGGGAAGAAGACCCGTGGGCGTGGCGGCGGACGGGGCGGCGGCGGACGGGGCGGCGGACGCGGGGCGGCGGACGGGCTGGACGACAGGTCGTTCAGGTGGAGGCTGCAGAGCTGAGTTCCATCGTGGAGGAAGTGGGCGTGCCTGAACCAGAGTCCAACGTCGATCAAGATGGTGGCGGCGGCGGCGGTGTTGGCGTCGGCGGCGTCGGCGGCGAGTCTCAAGTCTCCCATGTAAGCCCTGAAGTTTCCCACTCGCAGCTGCCCCCGCCCCCGGCGGACAACCAACCTGGTGGAACTCCACACCGAGGGGGGGAGGTGAGACCGGACGGCGCTTTGGACCTGTCACCCCTGAGGCCATCGCACTCCGCCGCAAGAAGGTGTCTTAATGACACTCCAGCGTTCATGCGTGGCAGCGAGGGCGGCCCGGACGGCGGCCTGGGTGACGACGGCCCGCTGAACCTGAGCTGCAGCGGCTCCAACGTTGGGAGTCCCCAAGTGAACCTGTTCAACAACGTCGTGAACCGTGCGAACAGCTCCACCCACGGGGGAAGCCCGAACAGCAGGGCTAGCTCCCTTCGTGGTGGTGGACGCGGCGGCAGGGTCACTGGTTTCCGTGGTGGTGATCGCGGCGGATTCGCCGTGAACCGCAGAGGTGGCCGCGGTGGATTTGCGCTGAACCGCGGTGAACCGAGGCAGCGCGGCGTTGCCGGGAATGGTCGCGGACCTCACCGTGATGCTGCTCGTGCGCGTCGAGACCAGATGGCACAGCGGGTGCAGTTTGCTCACGAGGAGCGGAGACAAGCTGCCCGCCAAGTGGGCCAAGTCCAGATCGCGGCACATCAAGCCAACCGCCTCTATGAGGGAGGAGTGGACGGGCCAGCAGAAGTTCAGCACGCCAACCCAGAAACTGAACTTCTGAACCAGTTCCTCATAGCGAGGAACCAGCAGCCGAAAGAGCCTGACGGTTTCCACTACTTTGCCTTGCTGCAGGCCTGGACTCTGCGCCAGCTCCCACCCCGTCATGCTGGTAGCGCCATGCTTCGTCTCGGGACCGTTCTCCACGAGGAGTGGGAGAGACGCCATCCGGAGTAATGTGCTTCCATTGGCAATATTTGCTGTGATTCAACAAGTACCAAAGTACCTACGCTTGTCATTCTGTATAAATGTGTGATATTGTTTTTAGTTCCAACGGTTTATATAATCATATAAAGAGAGAAATTAGAGAATTTCGGCCTTCTAATTGACTGCCCACTCCCCCCAGTTCAATAGTGATAGAAAGTGTAAAGGTTCATCACACAAATTACTAAAGTATTTAAATTTCTATATTTAGGACAATTTATTATTATCAAAATTACACGACGAGCACACTTTCAAAAAGGATAAACACCAAAAACAATGTAAACTATACAATTGAATCTGTGATGCAAAAAATTTGTCATTCTGCATTTCTTTAGAGTACATACAATTAATAATACAACACTATCACAGAACATGAATGAAACCCTGTTGGTTTAAAACAATACAATAAAAAGAATATCACAAAGATTCTTCCCACTGCCAGGGCACTGGTTCAGCAATAACAAGTTCTACAAAATCTTCTCGTACAATTGTAGGATAATTTTGGTTGTGACGCATGACAACACCACCAACTTCTTGCTGCACAAGTTTTCTGAAAATAGTTTTCTCCAAGCTGGGAACTGTTTTCCGCCACCTGCCTGGCTTTAACCACCCATTTGACTTGTAGGTGTCGGCGAAACCAGGTGGCAGATAAACCCTTTGCTTGGGAGGAATACTGTCTTCTCGTATGAGGTGAAGATTATGGAGGGCACAGGAAGACAGAATTATGTTCTGAGCAAGGGTTT
>NW_026267255.1:81511-88137 GCF_000697945.3 Frankliniella occidentalis | reverse complement strand
GAAAGCCCGCAACTGGCTCAAGGACGCGGAGTGGCGCCTTCAGGACGACGGGACCATGGGAAAACGCGACCGAGGGCCAAGTCAAAGCCGTCAAGACCGTGAGAGGGACAACAGGTCCAGGGGGGATCGGCGTTAGGAAAATTTTGTAAGTTTTGTATATTTTGTTTTGTAAGTTTAGTATGTTTTGTTTTGTAAGTTTTGTTTTGTATACAGTTGTAAAAATGGGAAATAAATGCTATATGCATAATGGTACATATATCTACTTTAAAAACCCAATCAGAATGCAATGCATGAATGACTGCTCATAGAGGGGGCGATCAGCACCGTGGATGCATGGTCGAATGAATGGTAGTATCGACGTGGCATCGACATCGTGTTGATATCGCATCGACGTCGTAACGACGTCGATACAGACTCGAGTCTTCGTCGAATCGATATCCAAACGAAGTTCTTATGAGAGGTACATAAATTCATCGAAACGACTTATATTTCGAGGAACAATTCGACAATCTATATCGAAGTCGTATCGACATCGAACCGATGAGTTACTTCTGGTTGGGTTTTTAATTTAAGTTTTTTGTTACGAAGGAGTGGCAAACAGATTTTTTTAAGTTGATTGTTGGAAAGCACAGTTTGTGCACAGTTTTTTAGGATAGGTCGCAAAAACTGTGCTTGAATGGGTCCCGCCAACTTTACGGAGGTCCTCAACCCGCCTTGCCCGGTCTCGCCCGGCTTGCCCGGCCCCGGCCCGGCGCTGCTGGCGCTCGCCCGCATCTCCGCCACCGCCGCCTCTACCACCGCAGCGGTAGCGCCGAGCAGGTGGACCGGGCTGCGTTCGAGCTCGGGCGGCGGCCGGAACACAAAACTCGAGCGCTACTGTCGCGACAAACGACGATCGCAAGGAGCGCGTCAATTCAATTTCGATATTGCCAGCCGATTTTCGAGTTCAGGCGCTTTGTTTCCTTTTATTAACCATTCCATTGATTGATCGGTATAAATAGTACAACAAAATTTGCTATAATTCCCCAATTTAAATAAAACTGTGTACTCAGTTTGCTACAAAGAACATAGTCACTAGAGGATTGAGCGTATAGGCACAGTAGCACTAACAAATTAATATTAAATCAAAAGAAGTAATTGTGTACAATTGTTTTGGTTGTGAGGTGACATATGACTGGAACTTCAATCAATTTTTTTAAAAAAATAAAGGTGCTTTCACAATGAATTAGTGTCTCATTTTAAAAGATTATTAGCTAGAAAGGCAATAAGTTGCGAGTCCTTGAAGGAAGTCCTGAAGTATGTCCTGTTTTTGTAATCGTTCAAGAAAAGAAATTTAATGGATTGTGTTCATTTGTATGTAGAGTGTAATATCATTGAGGAAAGACTTATAAAATAGACTTCATCATTAGATTATATTTATTATTTTTATTTTGGGGCCTTTACAGTTGGGGTATCACAGCAGATCATTTTCATAAAAACTCAGTAATAAAATAACAATTACAATAAAAGCACAGTTGAATCAAGTTGGAAAGCATTATTTTTCCTGTACCATACGTACCAGTTTTGTGTTCTTTGCGCACTCCCCCTTCGGTCCAATCAATCAATCAATAGACCCTATTCGGTCTCGACTAAAAGAGAAGAAGACAGGAATCCCGACCGGAACCAGTTACGAAAAACAACGCTATTTTAACGTTTAAATGGGTTTGGAAGGTAAAAGCACAATCCACAATGTTTGTGATAATTTCTTATATCGGGTTTGCAAGTTTTCTCGCGAAGAAATGGCAGCATAAAGGTACTGGTTCCGGTCGGGATTCCTGTTTTCTTCTCCCGGAGCTGAGACTGAATAGGGTCTATTCACTTGAGCAACATATCAAAGAAAACTATGTATACTTGTTCTGTCAAGCAGTTGTTGAGTGAGCTTTTTTTTACCAGACTGTCATTAAATTCAAAGATTGCAGATTTTCCTGTTGAGCAAATGGCCAGTATTTTTGGTTCCTCTGTGGACAACTACTACTGACCGTAATTTGTATACTGTCCTTTTCCTCTGTGACTTGTGCATAAACTGGGTCATGTTCAGTGTAGGTTTCACATTAACCAAGTGGTCCAGCTTCTGACCATCATTACAAAATCTGGAATTCATAAATTATTATTTTCATGAGTTCATATATTGACTATGAAAACTTGTCACATCATATTGTAGGAGTGAATTTACCTCTTGAAGTGAACACACAGTGTTGAGGGCTGCTTCTCCAAAAAGTACTGTCTGAATGCTTCCACAACCATGTCCCATTCACTACATTTGTAGCCTGCAACCAATTCTGGAGAGAAGTATGCCTTGAGGCAACTATCGAGATTGTTGTGTCCCTCAATCTCAGTGGACAGGTCCATGAACTGCTGCAGAGTCAGGGAGATGTTCTGACAATTCAGACAAGTGACTAGAAAACAAGGAAAATCATGAGCAGGTAATTGCAGTGTATTCCTTAGTTAGCATTAAAACAGGTATGTCATGAGGAAACTCACCTTCAGTTCTGAGATATCCCCCAAACACAGCATGGATTGGGGTTGTCTCCTGACTTCTTAAATCCAACCTAAAGGAAAATTTTGACACACAAAAAAGCAGGTTACTGGAAAGTTGGTTCGACTACCTGTGTACTGAGTGAGCCTTACATTAGCTAAACAGGTACATCAAATGAATGCTCTATACTTACTGCAGGTGCTTAAATCTGCTGGCATACTCCTCTTGTAGCCTGCTGAGTAGTAGACGTGAAAACTCATGAGCATCATTTTCAGCATCAGGTAAGAAAAGATGAGACAGTTCTGCACAAAAATAATAATTTTTAGAATATTTCTTGTAGAATTAGTATACACTGAAATGATGACAACGAATATTATGCTACCTGATACCCTCTTCACTATCAATGAAGGCTCAACAACTTGCATTAAACTCTTGTTCATTGTAGCTCTCAGTGTATGAGACAAATTACAGGTGAAGCAATCTTGGCATGAGTTTTTGTCGTGAAGGAGCCAAGTGGCAAAAGCAATATTGTGGAAAAGGATCTAGAATAACACAGTTAATTTATGTATTATTGAGAAACTAAATTGGCCAACATCATTTTCATTGAGTTAAGTTACAATATGTATTACCTGGAGAATGGAGTTCAAGTAACAGGTATGGCCCATGTTCTTGAGGCCAGTACCAACGTCACTTCTTAAATTTAAAGAGGAAGGTGGAGGATACATTACAACTTGAGGTTGCATTACCTTTTGCACATCAGACTGTCGACAAAAGGTACAGTGAAATTATACACACACAAACATCAATGTGAAAAAGTTATGTATTGTCATTGTTTGGTCACCTCAAATGAATATTCTTGTACTGTAAGCCGTTTCCTAAGAATTTCATGAGATATTTGGTTTCTAAATCTCGCCATAATTTCGTCTGAACGAATTTCACCAGCAATATTACATGATTTCCCTTCTAGTATACGCCGAGCGTACCAGCAGATAAATCCACCACAACTGTAGGTATCAGTAGGGATTTGAGATTTGAGGTAGGATGTTGGTGGCATGCAAAATTTTCCACTTGATGCTTGGAAGACCATGCCTTTGTGCATATCTAGTCATGTAAGACTTGACCACCTGCGGAGGATTGGAACATAACATTATAACGCTGAAAGTGTTTGGTTTCATTAAGTATGTCATACATACTAAGTTGTACAAACCTCCATGCCCTTAGTGTTTCTCCCACCTCTGTTGTCATAATATGTTATTGTTTTCTTGTCAGGCCTGGCAAGGCAGAGACACCAGTGATTTCCAAGGTGTATGGGAACAAATGTAGTGGTTACATCAAGGAGTTTGCCCTAAATATAGACATAAGTAACAGCTTCAATTTACAATTGCAGTACCTCAAGATACATTCAAACAATGCAGCATACATACATGGCTATACCAACTATCCGCTCTATCAGAATGCTTAATTAATGTGGTGTACAAATGAGAGTCTAGACACTGTACAGGTATACTCTGGACAGAGGCTGATGAGCCATTACTGAAGTGCATCCGTAACAGACAGAAGTAGAAATTAATTACCTGGAAAATTAAAGTAAATTAGTTTTCAGACTGTATAAAATATAGAAGTGCTGTTTAATAGGATGTAAAACGTACCTCGTCATTTAACCAAGTAGTCCCTGAAAGTGTCCGAAGGTCCATCACCCTGACTTTGTATTGACTGCAGGTGACCAGGAGAGTACCATCAGGAAGTTTTAGTGTGTCCTAGAAAATAAACAGACGTTGGCATGCAATGGATGTTGAATGGCTGTAAGTGGTGCTGAAGAACAAGCAATTTGAATGATACCTTAAGGGATCCAGCATTAGAGTCGTTGTATAGAGGAACTTCTCCACTCTCAATCTCATCATTGTCTGATAATACAATCACATCACCTTGTGGATGTTTTTCATTGTGGGGTGACACACCAGTGTCTAGGGCATCACAGAGAGCCAGCAAAGGAGATTCCTAATATAAAGTTATAATATCAGATTGACTCTCCTTTGCCCAAAACACTACCAATGCATCCTCCAAATTAATCGGGGTACTGTCACTTGTTGTAGGCAAAGATTCCGCTTTTTCTGCAACCTGCAACAATGAAGGAGGGCGTGACTGAAATATCACACAACAGCTACTTGAGGAAACCTACTTTGCGTGAAGAAAAATGAAAATTTTTCAATTTTCCAGACAATACTTCATCCATCATGTGGGCACGAAAAGATTCAAAGTGCGTTTTGTCAAAGTCACAGGGACTGCACTCAATTATTCTGCGTGCATAGGCAGCAATTAGCACGCTGCACATTACATGGTCATGATTCACCATGACATTCACCTCATGACAGCTGCTCCACCCACTCCAGTTCATTTCTGTGCCATTCACAGACAAATGACATTGTTGGAGGTATTTCCTAACTTCCTGAAAAGATAGAAAAGCCAATAACATTCAATTAATAGGAATAATATGTATGTGAAAGAATGTGAAATGTAATTGTACCTGTAAGCACTCCTGGTGTTTCCTTTGCATGCTACCATAGTATACGATTGACTTGTCCTTTGGCTTCACAACACACAGGCACCAGTAGAGCCCTAAGTGTACCGGGATGAAGACTACCTCCCACTGAGAGAAATCGATCTGGAAGTAATGTAATTAAGTATGGACAAGGTGATAAGACAAGTTAATGCAACTACACTGTAAATCCGGGGTGCCCAGCAGGTAGGCGACAAAGTCGCCTGACCCGCAAAACTAGGCGACTTATGTCGCCTATCTGCTGGACATCTTGTTCTTCCGGGCAATTGCATTGTATGAGTCCATAGTCATTCCACCAACTGTGTCCATGCAATTACCCGGAAGAACAAAAGATGTCCAGCAGATAGGCTTTTGGGGGCTTTTTGGGAGAATTTTTGAACCTTGGATGGCCCCATTCACCCCCTTAGGGGTGGTGGCCAGGATTTGCCGTAGGCGTTTCGTTCTCTAGGAGTAGACCTTAAGATAACCTGAAAATTTCAAGTCTCAAGCACATCTCCTTCTAGTGGAACAGACAGACACACAGACACACATGAGGTAGTTTGCATAAGCCCGCTGGATAGCTTTTTCAGAGCAGAAGGGCGGGCTAAAAACAGGTATTTGCGCCTGTGGTGACGTCACTTAGACTGCCTGCACTACACGCCAGTAGCGCATCGTAGCCTAGTACACAGGCGTACACCGCTACCTGGCACGCAACATAGTTTTGGATAGGGCATGGTACGGCCTGCGTTTTGGCAAAAACAACATGATTGTTTTTACCAATTTTGGCTGCCAGGAGCAAGCTGCGCGGCCCGCAATGTTTCGGCCCCTGGGCACGCCCGGTCAATCGCAAGCTCGGATTCACCATGTTGGATGTGTAGTAGGACCCATGGTCACAATCTAAACCCGAGACATTTCCTCTGACCCCACTGCGTCAGCACGGCAGAGCCAACAATATGGCGGGTCGTCGCTCGTCAATTTCGAGCCCGCTCAGATAATCGCAATGCGCGTCGGGTAAATGTTATCGCACAGAGCCCAAACTTTGCACAGGGTCTCTTCTAGGCAGAGTTGTGCATGCGAGGCAGAATTCTGCCTCGCGCTGCCTCGCAGCCGAGTTTCCCTTGCCTCGCGCCTGCCTCGACTCGCACTCGCCAGCCGAAGTTCTGCGAGCCGCGCCCCGGACCTGCGAGCCTCGCAATGTGCGAGGCAGGTGGTGCCTCGCAGAGCGGAGATGGAGATAACCAGTGACCACCTACACCTTTCCCGCCAAACTATCGGCGCTGCCATTGGCTGGCCACGCTAAAACGATGGTGGCAGCGAGTGGCGCATGGTGCGCGAGGCGCGGTTACTCGCGCAGCCTCGCAGCAAGGCTGCCTCGCGCGGTCCAGTCCCGGATACATCCGAAGATGGGAGCCATTTCCCGAAGCGGCTGCCTCGCGGCCGATTCTGCGAGGCAGCGCGAGGCAGAAGTCTGCCTCGCATGCACACCTCTGCTTCTAGGCCTAAGATTTCATTTGAGGTGCCGACCTCTAAAATCACCAACTTCGAACACCAAATTGGAATGGCCTAGCCCCCCCC
>NW_026267255.1:79236-81426 GCF_000697945.3 Frankliniella occidentalis | reverse complement strand
CCCCCCCCCACTCCCCTACCGCCAACAACAAATGGTGAGCGAGTGGTTGAAGTTATAACGCCACAGAAGCCGAAGTCCTCGCGGGTTCTCGCTGATGAGAAGATAGCTGATATTGAGCAGAAGTTGCTTGAGAAAACCTAAACAGTTAGAGAAAAGAAAAGAGCACGGGGAGGCGGCAAGCGCAAGGGAGCGGGCGCGCGGGCGAGGTTCAATTTGATAGTTTGGTTAATATGCGGGAAGTCATTCACGCAAAGTGGGTGCGTTGCAGTGCCAGTTATGCTTCAAGTGTTTTGAATGGTACTGGAAATAGTCACCCCACTAACTACATAAAAATTTCCTGTCCAGTAGTCAAAGAGCGAAATGCTTCTCAAGTGCCAAGCTTCAGCCCTCTAACCCCCGACGCAAAGAATAAATTTCAAACCAAACCGGGCGTTTTTTGCGCCGCCACGCTGTCATCCATGAATAATGAGACCAGTGAAATGTTTGTAGAGCTAGTCCAAACTGCTATCAATATAGGGCACATCTTGGGTCGGGTGGACGCCCGACAGTTAGTCCCCTGCCCCTCTACTTTCACCAACAAAATAGAGGAAAGGGCCGATGAGGCCCATGGTGAAGCCGTAGAGTGCACGAAAGAGGCCATAGACGATGGGCGCTGCAGGTGCAGCACGGATATGTTGACCAACGATTTAAATAAATTTCATTACATTGACGTCACAGCCTGCTTTGCAAACAAAGTGTGCACCGCCCAGGAGTCCCACTACCTTCTTCGAGGGGGTTTTCACTCGAGATTTCCGTGCACACAGTATTTCGTAATACGTGTATTTCGTCGGTATTTCTCAGGAAAAGTTCACCGTTTTGGAGCATATTTAGGCGTATTTCGGTGTATTTCACGTGAAATACCTGTGAAATACCTCATTTGGTGTACACGGTATTTCAGAAGTGAAAACCCCCTCGACCTTCTTATGGCCAAATTCCCAACTGACCAGGAAAAAAAACGCAAGAAACATTAAAGACGCTATTTTCCGAAGACTTGGAAACCTAGGAATAACCGCTAGCCAATTTTTGAAAATAGAATGGGTAACTGACCGTCGCTCGAATATTAAGAAGGCGCTAGAAGATCTGCCCCGAGAAGATTGTGTGGCCCACCTCATTAACACCATCGTGAGGGGCACACTCTCATACACCCACACCCAGATGGTTCAGTTAACTGTATACTGTCGTCAAAACTGTATCATTCATGCAAAACTGGGGGGTTCTCAACGTTATCTCAACCATACAGTTTTGTTGAAACAAGTGTCACTAGTAGTTGATACAACATTTCTGTAGTTAAAGGTGGTTGCGGCTTTAGTGTGTGTCACGGTGCGTCGGTAAACAAGCAATGACTGTTAAATAAAAATAAAGCAATTGGGAAAGTGCACAACTAGGTAGATGTACGCCAGACCACGTCTCGCGTAACAGGCTTCGCGATATCTCACGAAACACTGTTACGCTGCGACGCGCCTGGCATACATCTACCTAGGCCTGCGGCGCTGACACCCGAGTCGGGCAAAAGGCAGAGTCGTAGATAGGCCTTCGGCACCAAAGGACACATATTTTACCACCAGGATTTTATTCTGACGAGTTGCCCTACCAAAGACCATCAAATATCTGAGAAACAACATTAAAATGGTTTGGGGTCATTTTCGTGTTAAAATCGCCCTCTGGCGACTAAACGGTTAGAGATAGAGCCAAACGGACGAAATTTTCGCCCATAGGGTTCTACTTTGACGAGTTACCCCTAAGAAAACTATAAAAAAATAATTAAAATTAGCAATATTTTCCAAATGCATTTCAAGTGGCCCGTTCTCGTCCAATTTTTGAGCTAGAGGGCTCAAAATCAATACAGTTCTTGCTTTTTAGCCCGCCCTTCTGCTTTTAAATAAGCATTAAAGCGGGCTTGTGCAACCGCTCTCGTGTCCGTCCGTCCGTCCGTCGTCCGTGTAAGAGGAAGGAGATGAGCTAGGGGTCTGCAAATTTCAAGGTATCTTAGGGGTCACTCCTGGACAACGAAACGCCTGGTGCAAATCCGGGCAACCACCCCTAAGGGGGTGAAAGGGGGTAACAAAGAAATAGGGGTTCGTCCAAAAAGTAGAAAATCAAATTTTGTTTATGGTCCCCTAAGGGGTAACTCGTGCAAGTAGAACCCTTTGG
>NW_026267255.1:77439-78987 GCF_000697945.3 Frankliniella occidentalis | reverse complement strand
TCCAATCGTAAAATGTCAGAGGAAGTACCCCCTCAAAACAGCACATGCTGAGTCTGATGGTACCCTCCGATTTACCGCATCTTTAACCGTTAAGAAGCTAGAGGTAGATATTTTGAAAACAATAGGGTATTCTGCTGCAAGCCAACCGGAACCTGAAGAAGAAAAGCATGACTGCGCTGTCTGTTTCCCTCTGCGCGCTCATTGGCTGACCGCCACAGCCTCGCCATTTTTGGCCAATAAGCGTGCAGGGGGAAACAGATCGGGTAGTGTCGGGGAGCGACACAGTCGTAAAGAGGAAATGCTGATATAGAGCGCTCGCGGCGTTAAGCCTGGCCGCGAGTCGTCAGTCGTAGGCAGCCACTCAGAGCGGTGACACCTTCTGGCCCTAGCTTGGTAAGTGAGGGGTTATCCAGCCCTTAACCACGGACTTCTCCCTTCTCATCCTTGCTCCATACTCTCAAACACTCCTCGCTCTCGCATCTACGACATGGTGGAGGTGCGGGGTCTACGACAGGTAGTCATGCTTTTCTTCTTTAGGTTCCGATTGTATTGTAGCGGAATACCCTATTGCAAAAAGTCAAGTTTTAAGACTGTTTGGCAAACAATATACAATCTACGTGTTTAATTTTTTTAATTCTTAAGCAAAGCAGAAGGGTGGGGTGAAGTCACGGTGTTGCCCCGTTACAGTCTTTTGTCATGTCCAAGGAGCAAATTTCTAGGGCCGCAGGTCCCCCACCGGACGCGTTAGTTTACTCAATTAATGCTAAGTGATTTACGGGTCACATTATTTATTTGATTATGCACTTTGGTAAATCGAGAGACTGAAATGGTCGGGCCGAAGGCCCGACCATCGCCGCCGGCAGGCCAAGCAGGCCCGGCCCCTGCCGAACGGAGTTGCCGGCGCAGCGAAGTGGAGATGGCAACTCCGTTTGGCGGAAGGGCGGGCCTGCTTGTTATGATACAAAGCTTCGCTAAAAATTTCAGGTACCTAGCTCAAACCGTTCTCGAGTTATCGTGATTACAGACAAACACACACACACACACACACACACACACAGACACGAAACTTTTTGATCATCACTGGAGTAATAGGCTTCGCTAATCGCTCAGCCAATTAGAAAAGGTTCAGAGGAACTTTTTACACGTCTCGGATTGATATTTTCATAATATGACGATGATGTTTTATAGTATAGAGGCATTCCGATAGACCCTTTCAGAATTAGCGAAGTGAAGAAAAAGGTGAAGAACAACAGGCAGGAACCAGTTGCTTTTATTAACCCTAACGTTTATGAAAACTTGCATAAAATATAAACAATATCAAAATGATACGACCTACAGTTCATTCAAGTGTTTTGGGTACATTTGGGTGATTAAAAGCTACTATTTCCGGTCTATTGTTCTTCACCTTTTACTTCACTTCGCTAATTCTGAAAGGGTCTATTCCCAAGTAAAGCCTCTTGAAGTAGTGTGAGGTTATGATCATAGTATGAGTTGATCCTACAAAAATTTGTGTTGGCAATTTATGTGTATTTATATTGGTGTGGTCTT
>NW_026267255.1:70776-77269 GCF_000697945.3 Frankliniella occidentalis | reverse complement strand
TCTCTCAGAACTACCACCACTTCTTAGCCGCTGACTAGCTTCGATTTTCTTTGAGATAAACTTTTCATCATGGAGTGGTTAAAGTGAAAATATTTGTATTACTAACAAGCAGACCCGCCCTTCCGCCAAACGAAGTTGCCAGCTCCGCTTTGCTCCACCGGCAACTCCGTTCGGCATGGGCCGGGCCTGCGAGGGGCCTGTCCAGTTCGGTACAACATGCAACCTACAAGTCGAACAGTGTTGCCGTTTCGCACACCTTTTCGGTCGAGAATCTAGAAGGCGGTGGCGGTGGAGCGGTAGTGTACCTCTTCAAACCAGTTTCGTCGGTCAATCTTGTCTGCTTTTTTGAATTATTTGAAAATCTACGGGGATTATAATTCCAAGATTAATTGGAAGGTGTTCTTAAAGGTAAGGAAATGTAAACTTTAACGTATTTTTTCGCCTCTCTACGAATTTTGAGTTGAGGGAAGCTAAGCAGTCGCACTGATCAGAGGATAACTTCTCTAACCTCAACTTTTCGGTTTTCCATGATAACGTTCAGGGTATTCTGCGGTACTGGAATTGTATGTTACTACTTTGATTAAAAGATTAGTCAACTTTGTTGTTGTTAATCTTGAGAAAGAAGTTTTTTTTTGTTTATTTGAGTGCTCTTTCACAGGTGGTCATTCCCTACCATGGAAGAGAGGCAGAAAGGTATGTTGTCTAAAATATGTTAATGAGGTATTTTACGAATAAGAAGAACAGAAGGAATCCCGGCTTTTGGACCATAACAAGTCGCAGGTCACTGGTGCCTAACTACACGGTTTCTCGTGTACCAGATTTTTGAGGTTCTCAGCTTTAAAATGACATAGAACAGTTATGACTTCTTTTCAGTTTTAGCGGAGATACGCGAGAACCGTGCGCTTGGTCATAGCTTTGTTATGGTCCGGGAGCAGACGTCGGCCGGGATTCCTCCTGTTCTTCTTATTCGTAAAATACCTCATTTGACACGGATTTGTGCGGCACTTTCCTCTCCAGCACCTCCAATTCTCTGTTGCGATTTTCTTTTTAATTTCAGACGGTTGGAAACCAAACATACTCAGGACTGTTCCCATTGGCGGTGGAACAAATCCAGCCCACCCAAGTCAGTTTTCCATCATTTACAGTGTCCATTAGCCTTTCTGGTTCTGTTTAAGTTCAAACTACAGAATTGTCTCCTGTTTCAGACACGCATTTCATCAAAATCGGTAATCAATTCTACCGGGTTCTTAACTCATCAACAGTTCAGCCTGAGCAACCTGCATTCACTGGTAAGACAAACGTAGAAAGTTGCACACCAATTGGTGTGCAGCTTGAAATGTGCAAAGTTTGCACATCTCCTGACGTCGAGTTCAACTAAACATCACGAAGTGTGGAATCTTTGCCCACTTCGCAAATGTTTAGGCAACTGCACACCCACACCACTTGGTGTGCAAACTTTCGACACTTTGCTATACTTTTTCCCATAGTATTACATCGGTATTACATAGAACAAGCGTGCAAGTTTTGCACACTTATCGAACGTTCAAACTTTGCACATATTACGAAGTGTGCTTTATGTTTAAATACCACGAAACGTGCAAAGTGATGAAAAATTATTATTGTTATCTTTCTCTTCTGGTTGAGGTGACTAATGAGGACACTTTCCTCTATTTTTCCAGTGAGATCAGTAGCGGGATCATCCCAGTCCAATTCCACCAGTGCTTCACCTGCTATTCGTTTTTCTGCTCCCTCAGCTCCACCACTTGTTGGTATGTATTTTAAGCACGTGCCTTTGCTTTGTTTATCTTATGTAACTGTTCGCTGTTCTGTGAAGTAATACTGACGGGTGATGAATGAGGACCCAAAACACTTTTCTCTTATCTAATCTAATATTTCAGTGAGAAAACCAACAGGATTGAACCAGCCCAGGAATACGACAACACCTGTTCCATGTCAATTACCCTTACGTTCTCCAGCTGTTCCACAAACTACAGTAACTTCCAACTGCTTCATTAGTGCTCAGCAGCCTGCTGCTAGTTATTCTCAAAGACCTCTTGGTATGTACTTTTCATTATGTCTTATTGTGATTTTTATGATCATTTTCTTCTGGATGATTTTGAGGTGATACATGAGGACACCTTTCTCTATTTTTCTAGTGACATCAGCTGCAGGATCATCCCAGTCAAGTTCCTCTAGTGCTACATCCGCTATTCGTTGTTCTGCTCCCTCAGCTCCACCTCTTGTTGGTATGTATTTTTAGCATGCCCCTCTGCTTTTGTTCTGTAACTGTTCGCTGTTCTGTTAAGTGTTAATGAGGTGTGATTAATGAGGACTTACACAATATGCTCTTATTTCATTATTTTTCAGTGAAAACATCAACAGGATTGAACCAGCCCAGGAATACGACAACACCTGTTCCATGTCAATTATCCTTACGTTCTCCAGCTGTTCCACAAACTTCAGTAACTTCCAACTGCTTCATTAGTGCTCAGCAGTCTGCAGCTAGTTATTCTCAAAGACCTCTTGGTATGTACTTTACATTGTGTCTAATTGTAATTATTTTTATGATCATTTTCTTCTGGTGGAATTTGAGGTGATACATGAGGACACCTTTCTCTATTTTTCCAGTGACATCAGCTGCAGGATAATCCCAGTCCAGTTCCTCTAGTGCTACATCCGCTATTCGTTGTTCTGCTCCCTCAGCTCCACCTCTTGTCGGTATGTATTTTGAGCATGCCCTTCTGCTTTGTTTATCTTCTGTAACTGTTCGCTGTTCTGTGAAGTGTTAATGAGGGGTGATTAATGAGGACTTCAACACTGCTATCTCTTATTTAATTATTTTTCAGTGAAAACACCAACAGGATTGACCCAGCCAAAAAATGCGACATTATCTGCTCCACAAACTTCTTCCACCTCCTCTAATGTTAAATCCTTTAGCTCTTCTGTTCCTCCAACTACTTTGGCTGTACATGTTCCCCATGTGCCAATATGTTATTCAAATTCACCACCTGCTGTTAGTACACCTTCATATACTCCAGTGGAACCTGATATATTCAAAGATTTGGATCTTGAAGGGAGCAGGGTAAAAGTTTCTGGCCTGCCGAATGGAACAACTGAAGTAAATATCTTTCCTCAGCAGTATTTTTGCTGTGGATTGGACGGACTGATGTTCAGTGGTGCATCATTAAGGTTTGAGATTGAAAATTCAAATGCACCAGCAGAAGAATCTAACTTGGGTTCGAGCCCACCGAGCTCCTCCCCCTCCTCTCCAAAGGCTAGCAGTGTGAGCAGTGACCTTAATAGTTATTCTTCAGTCATCTTTGTGAAAGCACTTCTTAACAACCGTTACATGAGGCATATACTATAATGGAGAAGCAACTAAGTACGTTGAAATGTGTGCCGCGCTGGCTGGCGGAGCTATCTCCTCTGAAGCCAATGTGCTTAGAAATCTCACTCACTTAGTTTTTGGAAGCCTATGATCTACTGCAGCTATTGATGCCCTTGTTTTGAGTGTAGCATCATTCAAACTGGAGCTACGATGCCTGGAACGTCGCAAATCGGTTTTTGGCTGCGTGCCACCCGTGTATGTAGAGAGAGACAGACAGAGTGAGGGTCATATTTTTTCAAATAGGGCTACTGAATTAAAAGTTTTTACTTCAAATTCTTCTTTTTGTACACAACCGTGAAGACCCTGAACGCTACAGAGTCAAACGGTTATTATTTCATGGACATTCATGACCCTGGGTCTGTTTCTCTCTACATACACGGATCTATGACTATTCGTCCCCGACTGATTTGTCCCCACGCTATTTTGTCCCCAGCTGTTTTGTCCTCACACATTTCGTCCCTATTTATTTGTCCCCGGCGAAATTTCGTCCCCGGTTCCAACCCCGCATTTCTTGTCCTCACTTGTCCGCACTCCGCAATGGGAGAGGGGGTATGCACGGTCAAGTTCCAAGTGTATCGTCGAAAAAATTGGCTATACTCCCGGCTGCGCGGGCTGCACTTGCCTTCAACAATGGGACTCGGTCTCAGAAGCTTTCCTTAGAAACAAGTTCGGTCACAAACAATTTTCAAAATTCAAAATTATTAGTGACGAAGAGCATGGGGACCTTTTGGATAGTGAGAGGGGGGGTTTCATTCTCAACCACAAGGGCTACTTGTACTCGCGCCACAGTGAAAATGCAGATGGCAGTCGCACATACTGGATGTGCCGCAGAAGACCAGCGTGCAAGAAGAGGGCAATCACTGCAACACCGCGGGGCGCGGACAGCACCGTCACGGTATTCAAGAGTGTCGACCATCCGAGCCACCCCCCCGACCCGGCCGAGGCACAGGCACTGCAAGCGTACACGCGGATGAAGCGAGTCGCGGACGAACATCCCGAGGCTCCCCCTGCCCAAATACTACGTACACACATGCCTGACGTGAGTGAAGTGAATGCCTGATGGCTACAATTATTTGTCACTTTGGTGACGCTATGAAACCGTGACGTCAAGTTCGTGGAGATAGTGCAGATAGTTCGTAATGAGGTCTCCTGCACCCAGGTCCCCAGCGAGGCCATTATCCATCTACCTGAACGTGGTGCCATGAAGCGGACCTTTAACCGCCGCCGTCAACATGGCCTGCCGACGAACCCGAAAAGTCTAGAAGAGCTGGGGGACATTCCGGACGAGTTTAGGTTGACTCTGGCGCGAAAGCAATTCATGTGCTTCGACTCCTTCCAGGAAGATGAGGAAGGGAAGCGTATCATTGTGTTTGCTTCAAAATCTTCCCTCAAAAAGTTGTCCAGAGCAAAAATTTGGCAAGCAGATGGAACTTTTGACACGGCGCCGGATATTTTCACTTAAATTCTGGCCATCCATGGCGAGTACAGGGGCGAGACCTTACCTTTGGCTTACGCTTTGCTACCGGACAAGCTGGAGTCTTCCTACAGGCGCGCCTTGCTCGCCATCCTGGATACCATTGAGGACTTCAGCCTACCAGCACCACACCCGACTACATTCATCAGTGACCTGGAGAAAGGCCTGAACAACGCCATCACAGCCCTCTTCCCCAACGCACAGCTCAGGCTGTGCCTGTTTCACCTGCGGCAGGCAGGCACGGGTGAGTCCTGTCCAAGTGGGACCGACTTCGAAACTTCTACAATAAAATAGAGGATAGTTTAAATCAGACTGGTGAAAGCAGCAATCATAAGGCATGGCCTTTTTATGATGATATGTCCTTTCATCTTCACAAGTCAGTGACAACCAATCCCGAATTTACTCTGTCTGCTGGGGTTCAGCACACTGTGCACGGGAGGTCCAGGGATAATGAGGAGCAATCGCCAGCAAGGAAACCAAGACTTTCAATTGCACTGCGGAGTTGGAAACCAGGAGGTTAGAGGCTCATGAAACCATGGCACAAGCTTTTTTGAAGATTGCTGAAAAGTTAGATAGAAGACATTAACCTGTGACTGTTTCCATACATTATTTACTGCACTATTTAATTCCTAAGTAAACTGAAATCCTCTTCAGAAATGAATTTTCTTTGCTGAGTGCCAGAGCATTTTTTTGTCCTATTATTTTGGAATGGTGTATTTTTCTTAATGTTTTGTATGTTTTAGGCTCATGCCCATTCGAGCAGTACTACTATTTTGGTACCTTGTTTTTTATTTTATTTTTGACTGTGATTACCCTGTGAAAATGGGTTCATTTAATAGTTTATGACAATTTCTTTTCATTCTAGTTTAGGGTGCTTTAACTATAGTTTTTTTTAATGCTGTTGCAATCCAAGTATAGGTGAAGAGTCCATATGAGAAGTTTCCTCTCTTAAGTCTGATTTTCTTTATCAGTGCCATAATGGTTGTGTTCTTATTGACTGTAATTAATCTGTGATGAATGAAAAATTTATTGTAAGAAAGAACAAGACGATTGCTCAGTTTGGAATTCAATCATAATTTTTGTTGAACATTTAATGTCATTAACAGACCAATTGTATTACAGTATGATTTATTTGTTTCTATTCTTACTAGGTAGATGTACGCCAGACCACGTCTCGCGTAACAGGCTTCGTGATATCTCACGAAACACTGTTACGCTGCGACGCGCCTGGCATACATCTACCTAGGCCTGCGGCGCTGAAACCCGAGTCGGGCTAAATGCAGAGTTGTAGATAGGCCTTCGGCTCCGCAAAGAACACAAATTTTACCCCTAGGATTTTATTTTGACGAGTTGCCCCACCAGAGACCATTAAATATCTGAGAAAAAACATTAAGATGATTTGGGGCGATTTGGGGTCATTTTCATGTGGAAATCGCCCTCTGCCGACTAAACGGTTAGAGATAGAGCCAAACGGACAAAATTTTAGTCCAGAGGGTTCTACTTTGACGAGTTACGTGTTAAAAAGATGTAAAAAAATATTTTTTAAAAGTAGTATATAGGGGTTTTCGTTTTTAGCCCGCCCTTCTGCTTTGAAAAAGCTATCCAGCGGGCTTATGCAAACGACCTCGTGT
>NW_026267255.1:68186-69780 GCF_000697945.3 Frankliniella occidentalis | reverse complement strand
TATTGACAGGTCAATTTTTAAGCTAGATGGCTCAAAATCAATACAGTTCTTGCTTTTTATGATACAAAGTTACAATAAAAATTTGAGCCTTCTAGCTCAAACCGTTCTCGAGTTATCGTGCTTACAGACAGACAGACAAACAAACAAACAGACAGACGCGAAACTTTTTGATCATCACTGGAGTAATAGGCTTCGCTATCGCTCAGCCAATCAGCCAATAAATCCCATAAAAGGTGAAATTTGGTGAAAAACCGGTGCCAACAACCGAATCTTGCCGGTAAAAATTCGTCCGACACCTGAAATGGATAGTACTCATCAAAACGAATCCAGAAGTAACCTCATTTCAATTTTTACCGGCAAGATTCGGTTGTTTGCAGCGGTTTTTCACCAAATTTCACCTTTCTGGGATTTATTAGCCATTCAGGCCCCAATGCTGCCGGTAAAAATTCATCCGACATGTGAAATGGATAGTACTCATCAAGACGAATCCAGAATTAACCTCATTTCAATTTTTACCGGCAAGATTCGGTTGTTGGCAGCGGTTTTTCACCAAATTTCACCTTTCTGGGGGTCTATTCGCCATTTAGGCCCTAATGCTGCCGGTAAAAATTCATCCGACACCTAATATTGATAGTACTCATCAAGACGAATCCAGCGGTACCCTTATTTCAATTTTTACCGGCAAGATTCGGTTGTTGGCAGCGGTTTTTCACCAAATTTCACCTCTCTGGGATTTATTAGCCATTTAGGCCCCAATGCTGCCGGTAAAAATTCGTCCGACACCTAAAATTGATAGTACTCATCAAGACGAATCCAGCGGTAACCTCATTTCAATTTTTACCGGCAAGATTCGGTTGTTGGCAGCGGTTTTTCACCAAATTTCACCTTTCTGGGGGTTAATTCGCCATTTCGGCCCCAATGCTGCCGGTAAAAATTCATCCGACACCTGAAATGGATAGTACTCATCAAGACGAATCCAGTGGTACCCTCATTTTTGGCTGAGCGATTAGCGAAGCCCATTACTCCACTGACCGGAAAAGTTTCATTCTGTTTGTTTGTTGGCTGAGCGATAGCGAAGCCTATTACTCCAGTGATGATCAAAAAGTCTCGCGTCTGTTTGTCTGTCTGTGTGTGTGTTTGTTTGTCTGTACGCACGATAACTCGAGAACGAATTCAGCTAGCGACCTGGGATTTTCAGGGTCGTTTTGTATCATAATAAAAAGAGAGATCGAGTTCGAAGAAGAGCATTCTAGCTCTAAAATTGGATTTTCAAAAAATCGAAAACCACAGGTCCCCATAATGATGTTTTTTGAAAATATTTTTTTAATGTTTTCTAAGGGGTAACTCATCAAAGTAGAGCCCCTTGGGCGAAAATTTCGTCCGTTTCGCTCTATCATTAACCGTTTAGGCACCACATGGAGTTTTTGACGAAAATAAGTGAAAAAATGTACAACCCTGCATGTATAGTCGAAGTGACGGGAGAATGACGGGCCGGAGGCCCGTATCTTTGTGTTCATATTTGCGATACCCGACTCGGGTGTCAGCGCCGCAGGCCTAGGTAGATGTATGCCAGGCGCGTCACAGCGCAACAGTG
>NW_026267255.1:61233-67711 GCF_000697945.3 Frankliniella occidentalis | reverse complement strand
GATGTATGCCAGGCGCGTCGCAGCGTAACAGTGTTTCGTGAGATATCGCGAAGCCTGTTACGCGAGACGTGGTCTGGCGTACATCTACCTAGTTTGTATGTTTGTTTGTTTGTCTGTCTGTCCGTCTGTACGCACGATAACTCGAGAAAGAATTGAGATATCGATCTGGGAATTTCAGGGTTGTTTTGTTTCATAAAAAGACAGACCGAGTTAGAAGATGAGCACTCTAGCTCAAAAATTGACTTTTTTTAAAATCAACAAGCAGGTCCGCCCTTCCCCCAAACGGAGTTGCCAGCTCCACTTCGCTGCGCCGGCAAATCCGTTCGGCAGGGGCCGGGCCTGCTTGGCCTGCCGGCGGCGATGGTCGGGCCTTTGGCCTGACCATTTCATTCTCGCGATTTACTGAAGTGCATCATCAAATAAATAATGTGACCGGTGAATCACTTTGCATATTTGAGTAAAAACTAGGTAGATGTACGCCAGACCAAGTCTCGCGTAACAGGCTTCGCGATATCTCACGAAACACTGTTACGCTGCGACGCGCCTGGCATACATCTACCTAGGCCTGCGGCGCTGACACCCGAGTCGGGAAGCGCAAAAATGTACACAAAGATACGGGCTTTCGGCCCGTCAACTTCCCGCCACTTCGACTAAGAATGCAGGGTTCTACATTTTTTCGCTTATTTTCGTCAAAATCTCCTTGTGGCGCCTAAATGGTTAAAGATAGAGCCAAACGGACGAAATTTACGCCCAAAGGGCTCTACTTTGATGAGTTACCCCTTAGGAAACTGTAAAAAAATATTTTTAAAAAACGTCATTTTGAGGACCTGTTGTTTTTGATTTTTAAAAAATCCAATTTTTGAGCTAGAATGCTTATCTTCGAACTCGATCTGTCTTTTTATGATACAAAACGACCCTGAAAATCCCAGGTCGCTAGCTCAATAGAGTATTCCGCTGGTGGCTACTCTCGAACTCGAAAAACAAATGCACCGGAAGTCGCCGCCCCGAGTATGAGAAATCGAGTGTGCGGTAGCTGCGCGGGCAGCCGGCTGTCGTAAACAAACCGGAGAAAGTGTTTAATGCGATCTACTGTGATACTTGACGTAGACAGGTGAGGAAAAAAACTTTTCCGACTAAATCGAGTGCGGGGAATTTATTTTTGATACTTATTCAGAGTAATTCTGCGTTTTTCACTTGATTTCCTCTGGAAAGGTGTCTTTTAACCCTATCGTTTCGAAGAAGGGAAGTGTTTTTTTGACAATTTAACATACTTAAATCAATGTTCAGCAATAGATTTGGGTTATTTCCCCTCCTCATAAATTTTTACACCATTTTTATCCGTCTTTACATCAGATTGACAACTTTGTTAGGCGATTGTTTGGGTGTTTCACCTGCAACACATTATGCCTCTGCAAAGTGCTAGTGACGTGAGTACTGTAGTACAGTTTTTACCAAATCTATCTATGAATCGACCTTTAATGTTTTTGAATTAAGCTAAAATTAATTTCAGCAGGGCAAATGGAATAGTTGGCAGCCACCACCAACTCCAGCTTCAAGCCTTTATCCGGCTCTCGGCGTCAATTCATGGACTGTTCCAGCTCCAGTTCCTCATGTTGATAATGGGATAGCCAATTTTGGAAACACTTGTTTCATAAATGCAACCTTACAGGTAATGTTCCACTCCGTGTCTTCCATGTACTTTCTTTTTATTTTCCTAAGTTCTTCATCTGTTCTTGTACAGATCCTTTTCCATGTCCCCAACTTTGTGCGGTGGCTACAGAATTCCAAGCACCTGATGTCATGCTCAGCGTTAACATGCATGACCTGTCAGCTTTTGAAGACATGGAGGCAGATGAGGTCATCAATGAGCCCTTTTATTCGACCAGCCGTATTTGTATCTTCAGTCCGAGGTATGTTGAAATTACATGGTATTATAATAACTATTATTGTCAGGAAAGTATACTCTATTTTATTGATTTGAAAAATTTCAATGCTTCTCCAGCTAAATTTAAAACACCCAATAGAAACAAAACGTCCCAGGAGGATGCCCATGAGTTCTTGGTGTTTTTACTAGCACAACTTCATGAGGACTTCATCAATCATGATGCCCCAAAGAGGTAATCATGAAAGAATGTTTACTGTGAAATTAGCTTATTGTGTTACCTTATGAACATTTAATTTTGAGCTCTTACCGTTTTTATTTTATTTTTCCAAAGTATTGATTTTATAAGCGAGCAGACAACTCCTATTTCAAGGATTTTTGGAGGCTGGTTGAAAACTAAATGTAAGATTTATGTTATGTTTTGTGTTATTGTTTTTGGTCCCCTAATCTTTTGCTGTAATGTTGTAAGCCTTCACATTTCAGGTACATGTGAAAACATGAATTGTGCTTATGTATCAGAGACATATTCTCCTTTTACATATATTACCTTAAATTTGAATGGAGTCTCAACTGTACAGGCTGCTGTAAATAAATATTTTGAGCCTGAATGCCAAGAATTTAAGTGTTCAGCTTGTCGTCAGGTGGGCAAGACGAACTCCAAACAGTTTGAAATTCATGAGGCAGCTAACACCATCTTTATTGTCTTGTTGAGGTGGGATGTTGTGCGTTGGGACCTCTTCCTTATTCACTCTTAGTAAATCAGATTGTATCTAAGGCTTATGTTTGCAGATTCCGATCTAATGGGTCCAAGATTGACTCAAGGGTGAGTCTAGATGATATTGTATCATTTCCTGATGGCACCAAATATCAGCTGGCTGGAGCAGTAATGCACCTAGGCTCACAATCAAAGAGTGGGCACTACACAGCTGTTACAAAGTGCACTGATCAATCCTTTAGAGAGTTTGATGACAAATTTGTAAGTAACACTAATTGTATTACAAGTAATGAAATATAATACCCTCTGAAAGAATGTGAGCTGCCATTTCAAGATATTTCCTTTCATGTAGGTGAATGATGTCGAATGCATTTCTCATCATAAATATGAGGAGAATGCATACATTCTGACATACACCAAAACTGTGTCTGTTGTCTATGCTAGTCCTGCAAAAAAAAGTAAATTTATTGTTGCCGAGTGCAGCCAGCAAACTTTGAAACAGGTACTACGGTAATAATGTTCATACTTTATTTTAAACTCTACATGATTATGATTTAATGTGACATTTCTACCTCTGCCACAGGGCTCAGGGCTCAGGGCTAGTCCAGGGAACAGGTTCATTGTGTCCCCATTATTTATTAATCGAACCAAACGAGCGCAGCCAAAGGTAGAAATTTTGTTCAAGCTGTCTGAAGTTTGTTAAATAATGACCAAAAAAAATTCAATTTCTATATGTTGTAGGTTTCGTCTAGTCAATCCTCCCACGACTATAACATAGTCTCACAGGTGCATGGGTTGGATAATGACAATGAAGATTTAGGATGCAAGCCTCTGGTATACATTTATCCGTCATTGGTTTTCTGTAACTTTTTAATGTAAATGGACTACTACATGTATATCTTGTCCTTTGCAGGCTGATACGGGTCAACCTTCCATCCCACCCCTAGTCATTGCTCGTAGTAGGAGGAGAAGTCTGAAGGTAAAAATTATTACCACAATTTTTTTTTTCGTTGCATTGCTGTGGACCTTTCTCTATCTACATCTATTTTGCCCTGGAAGGTGTCGTCAAGCCAGTCTTCCCATGACTATGCAATTGTATCACAGACATTCAACAGAGTTGAAAATGCAGGCACCACCCCTTCGTCAGCAAGAAGTTCACTATTTTCTGTCCCCCTTAGTCCTTGTCAGTCTGAAAATTTACCTGTACATGACAGTACTGACCTATTTGCTACTCAAGATGATGAAACTCACCTAGAATCTGAAGTGAGCTCTTCTCTTATATCAACATATTATGTGCAATAATACTTTTGCTAGCAAATATCTCCCACTTGTTCATTTCAGGCTGGTAGCTCAACAAACGAGAATTGGGAAGATGAGAGGAGAGAAAGTCAATTTGAAGTGAGTCTATTTGTAAATATATGTCTGTACATATAATGAAGGGATTTAATACCACACACATCTTGATTTCAGCATGACGTTGCACTCAGTTGCCCTAAAACTATACATTCTGAAAGCAGGGTGGTTGATGATATAAATTCAGATAAAGAATCGGAAGTAAGGCTAAGTTTCATTACTGTCATTTATTATTTTTACAGCTGCTCAGGTACCAATTATCACTTTATTTTAGGTCATCTCTTCACCCCAGTGCTCAGTAAATGCTGGTGGCAGGAGAAACTTCAAACCCATAATATTGACAGAAGGAGAGGTGGATGGTGCTGTTCTGCCACACTTCCTAGTTAGCAGTAATAGTAATGATGAATTAAGAAGGTACCTGAAGTGTCGAGGATATCCAACCCATGGGAACAAAGCCACTTTGGTTGAGAGGTTGTACTACTACGTCTTACTGTCATGTGATTACAATCCATTTGATTTTCATTGTTCTAAAACTTCTTATTGCATAGGGTCACATTGGTGAAAGCTAAAGCGAATTCCCACATTCTGGATCCAAAAATTGACAAGGGAAAATGGTATAATGCCAAGGTTGCTTCACTTCAGAAACAATCTGAGGTAAGAATTCTATGCCGTTGCATATTACAATCATATGAATATGACTGACAGTGTGTTTATTACCAACTATTTTTTGTTGCAGATTACCAGCAGCCAAGGCATAACTCCTAGTCAACAAAATTTATCTTTCCCTTCACTAGGCTGGAAACCTTTCCCTAGTGTGGACATCCCACTGATGTTTAATTATGGACATATATACCATTATCTTGTTGAAAGCAGGCCTTCTCTGCCTCTTGATGATGACGATTCTGAATATGACTTGGAAGACTGCAACAGTACTCCTACAGACCCTTTTGATGAGGAGTATGAATCTCTGAATGAGGTGCAGACTCTACGGAAGGGTCTGAGATTTCTGAAGAGTAATCATGTGCGAGCCGTTGAAGATACCAAAGAAGGCAGCTGTTTTTTTGTAAGAGCCCAAGTAAGGGCATCAATGGCGCTGGCCCTGGGAAAAAAAGTAAGTGGCAAAGTGCAAGTGAAGTGGCAATTGAGTGTCACTTTGTTGCCACCTTGCTAAGGTGGCAGCCAAGTGGATTTTGACATTTTAAGTGGCAAGGTGGCGAGGGGGCACGCAAGAGGCAGAAAGGAGGCAAAGTGGCCAGCAAGGGTTGAAGAGGCTAGCTGGAGGCAAAGTGGCACTTGAGTGGCAGCATAGAGGCCAGGGGGCAAATACGCCCTCAGATAAGATTTATTGACTTCTATGGCTTTGCTTGGACCAAAGGGACTTTTGCAATAGCAATAGAGGACTTCAGAGATCAATATATTTTATTTATTTTTTCTACCTTATATCCATAATTTTTTTTGAAAAAAAAACAAAAAACAAACAGACTGTTTGCATTGGTCACAAGAAGGCTAGCTCTTGTCATCACAAAAGAAAATATCACAAACTTGAACTTAGCAAAAACTTGAACAGAAAAACTTGAACAGAAAAACTTGAACAGAAAAACTTGAACAGAAAAACTTCTTTGAGGAGAAGGCAGAGGAAAAGGAAGACCTAATGGCAGGTGACATCTTGCGCGGCGCTTCTTAATTACTATCAGAACTGTAAGAAATAAAATAGATTTGGTGGAAATTTTATGAAAGATAATATCATTTTACATTAATTTTAAGTACTAACCCACTGACACCACCAGCTTCACCAGCTTCTTCTTCTTCATCATCATCATCTTCGGAAGCAGTGACATTTTGTGATCTCCCTTCCGACGATCTGTACATGTTGGTGGCCTTGTCACCCAGAAGCCCTCCCAAATGTTTCACCAAGTAAGTGAGAGTAGCTTTCCTCCTCTTTGTCCTATCCTCCTCTGACTCCTCTTCTAAAAAACTGGCCCACTCCTCCTCATTAAGTTCAGGTGGTCCATTTTCATTTTTCTTCTTAATGGGCCTTTCATCTAATATGTCAGGGTTCTTCTTGAGCCATGATTTGTAGTAATCTGATGAGGGTGAACCATGAATTACAATAAATGAAACAACAATTAGACTAGCTTTAAATAAAAAATGTTAAAAACTTACGTTCAAGAACAAAAAGGTAAGGGGGTTTGGTGGGGATCAACCTAAGGTTCTCATCGGGCTTTCTGGGCCTCCGCACCCTGTAATACTTAGCGTGCTCACCAAACACTGCCAGCAGCGCAGCATAGGCCCAGTCATCCTTTGATGTACTACTATCTATGCTAGACCACACATCATTATCGGCCATTACATTATGGCCAATGTTCACCTGAAGAACAGAAAATGTTGATTGAATGGTCGAAACTTACCAGAATAATAAAAGTGTAAAATTAGGCTTACAAGTTCGACATCTGGCATGTGGCCCTCTTTGGGATCCTTGTCCTTTTTGGACGTATTGATGATTTTATGTATGATTTTTGGTTTGGATG